>NC_132894.1:4326913-4559413 GCF_030463535.1 Salminus brasiliensis | reverse complement strand
CAGTATATTTTGGATGAGGTGGGGTGAGGACCTCCTAACGCTCTTGTCACTGAATTCAATCAAATCCTCAGCAATGCTGTGAATGTAATCCAACAAAAGCAGGATACGCTTTTTAAATACCCTTAATTTCAGAAGAAAAAATAATTAATGAGCAGGTGTCCCTATACTTTTGTCCATAGAGTGCAAATAGCCTGTAGTGTGTGGGCACCATACTGTACATAATTCCCAGCCATCATTATCTGCTGTTGACATGCACTGCATTGCTGTGAGGATTTGTTGACATGCTGTGTTGTTGGTTGATAACGTGCTGTTCCATGACGTGCGTGTACAAGTTCCCTTGTTTCAGTTAACCACATCCCTTCATCCCTGCTCCCTGCTCCCTGACTCTTATCTAGAACATTTTTTAAAAGTTGAATTTTCACAGATTCCCCTGAATGTGACTTGGTTTATCATGGGAATCATTACAATTATAAAGGCTATTAAAAAAAAAAGCCTTTATAACTTTCAATGGACGTCAATGTAAAAAGATTTTGGAGATTTTGGGAAACGTCATTCTGGAGCATTTCTATTGGTCCATTTATCATAACATTGATATGAAAAACTGCAAAAATGGAGATAGGCAAGTCTGTTCGCTTGCTGGCCATCTTTGCAACCCTGCCGGGTAGTTATTTCCAGTCATACGAGACCAGGCTTCCATCTCTGTGAATGGAAAGAGACCAAAAGTCTTGAAACCGCAGGTCAGATTACCGCTTCAAAAACGTTGGCGGTGATGGGGTCATCGTTTGAAATGGCCATCTTAATTTTCATACATAAAGAGAGCCTCTCCATGCCATCATCGACTGAGGCGCAGTGTTACAGGCGCAGCAGAACTGAATTTCCCACCAGTAGGGGGCGCACTAGCCAGGTTTGGAACTGCAAAGTGCAATTTATCAACATAAAAAGATTCTCGTTGGATAAATTCAAGACAAAAAGGTTGTGGTGGTGTCCATAACACAAGCCCCGTCCACTCTAAGCCCTAATCTCTTTACTCTGATGCCTAGTTTTGGCCATTGACAGTACCTAGTTGGTTGGTTGTATCTAGGGAAGGGTGCGTTACGTGCTGCTCACCACCACACTGTTTCTACATGATCTTCAGTCGCATGATCATGAGTTGAAGAGAATGGCCCAGAGGTCCTCCTTAGTCAATCCTTATGAAAAGCCCATTCTACTTGCCATTCACAACTCGGACGCCCCGAGAGAAGGCTTCACTTCATGTCACAGGAGCTGTATAGCGAGCGAAGTGACTGAGTGGAGAACATGCTTGTCCTCTCTGAGAACACGCGAGAGCTTCTGGAGCGCTGGCTTGCACAAACAAACAGAGTCGTGCTCACAAGAGATACTTTTGTGCAACAGCGGAAAGTACAGGAAATGCTCTCAGCTGTGTTCTCCTTCATAATGTTCAGCCTGAGCCTGAGCTGTTCTCCTCCACGTTCCTCCACAGACAACGCATTAATCAAAACCCACACCTCGCTTTGATTGACCGCAACTTTGAGGGCTGATTTCCTCATTGTTGTGCAGCCTTTGGTCGCAGTCACCTTCGGCTAACGACGCTCCTTCCTACTTAAGCCTTTATAATTTTTCAAATTGCTTCATGCATTATTCATCTGTGGGCCGTGTTGTGGCACTTGTGAATAATTAATTGCACCACGGGCTTTAGTAGATCTTTGGGGCCTGAGAAGGAAAGAAAAAAAAAGCTTCTATATCTTCTCAGAAAAAGAGACTGTAGCCCTCTCCGCTGAGCATGACGCACATGGGATGAGACAGTGATGGCTGAACACACAGCCGTGCCACTCAGACTGAAGTTGGGCTTCAGAAGTCCTTGTGTTACATAAGCGGACCTGATGGAGGTAGAGAATTGAGAACTTGCATGGCACATGAAAGGGATGCTGCTGTTGCCGTTGCAAGGAGCGAATCCCTTACTGGTTTCAGGTTCACGCTTGAAAGCTCAAAGTTAAACATAGCATATGCTTACCGTCGTTTCTTTTTTGGGGAGATAGACTGTACAGCGCAAAAAAAAAAAAAAAAAAAGCAACCCTCCTTTTATCCTCCTGGTCTGTATCCTCTACAATGTGCAGGGGGAGTGGGCCAGGCTTGAAGAGCAAGTGGGTGGAGCTTCCAGGTGGCTCCACTTAGTCATGCTCTTTCGCACCTGAGCCAATCAAGGTAGGCCAACAGAGCCGTGCATGGTGGTTGGAAAGTTCCTAGGGTTCCTGGGCCGAGGTCCGTGATCTTCTCCACCCTGCCTCAATCCAAGCCGTCTCTTGTTACTGAAGCTCCCAAACATGGAGGATGCTCTTTTACACCTCCAGGAAGGTGAGTTTCGGTTGATGTTAGGTAATGGAAAACCTTGGCCTCTCTTTGGGCTCGGTTTACTCTGTGGCCAGTGTTGAGTCTAGTTTACAATGGCTCACTTTGAGGCAGGTATGGAGGTTAGCTGTTGGTTAGTTGTTATTGAGATTGGCATTGAAATTGGGATCCTATCTGTATTGTCAGCTAGGGGCTTGGGAAAATGAGCTTGGAAGCTCTGGAAGACTCTAAAACGTATGTTTAGATACTGTGAGAACATCAATATCAGCCCTACAGATGATAATGGGTAGATTTGGGCCCAGTTTGTACATTTTATATATGTTTGTGAATCTCTATCAGCAGACTATCTCTTTCTGCAATATGCAAGTGAGCCTTTATCCAAATTTCTCATATGTTTATTATGTGTTATGAACATTCAGACAAATTACAGATGTTTCTTGGTCCAAGGAACATAAATATTTATACTTCAACCACATCAGTGTTGATACCAATATACCAGACTTATGAAATTATGATGTTGACACTGATACCAAGTGTAGAATCACAATGCTTGATCCCGAACTGTAGTACAGCAAAGCAAATACACATTCAGTCAGGGTCTGAACAGCCAGAACTGGTTTCCTGGACACTGATTAAGCCTGTGGGAATTGGAAAATTGCTTCAGTCAGTCATTTTCTGGCTGAGATGTAAACATTCACTCAGAGTTGGGTTTGGTGTGAAATGGTTCATTGTAGAGAAGCTCACCAACTCTGACTGATTTCTCTACAGTGGTGTTGATGGCTTCCACACACACATATATAGGCTTTATGTTCATTATCCAAACCTACCAGTGAAGCTATGCGTGTCTTCTGAGTTTTATATGATATGTTGTTGATGGCAAAATTGTCAAATTTGAATAAATAAGTTTGCTTTGGGGACTATTTTTGCCTCAACACCCTGCATGTATCCCTCCACCAGGAATGAATTCTTTAAAAATGCATCGTAGACCCAAAAGAACTTTGGTATTCGGTGCAATAACTTTCTGAGAGCGAGCTTTTAGAGGCATTAAGCTCTTCTTGGAGACATCTGGTTCTGTTCACCACCACTGTGACCAATTCTGACTCTGATAGTTTTGCTAGAGCAAAGCATTTCACACCAAAGCCCCTCCCAGTGCAACCAAAACACCAGTAATAAATGCAGTGCAGTGAACGAATCTGAATATTCCGTCCCACACAGTGATCGGATTTCAGTCTGACTAACTGGAGACGCATTTGGCTACCAAGCATAAGACCCTGTTTACACCTGGTAACTTCATGGGGCTAGTATCTGGATTGTGTCCCACTACGATTTTAGCCGCATGCATTTACACTTGGTTGTCAGGCGTGTCTCCGGTTAGTCAGACTGAAATCTGATCGCTGCGTGGGACGGAATAATTAGATTCATTCGTATTGGGACACAATTCAGATGAAGATCCAGATCCAGCCACATGAAGTTACCAGGTGTAAACAGGGTCTTATGCTTGGTAGCCAAATGCGTCTCCAGTTAGTCAGACCGAAATCCGATCACTGTGTGGGACGGAATATGCAAATCCGTTCATTGCACTGCAATTATTACTGGTTATTATTTTGGAAACATCCCCTAAAATTCCTGCGTTGGATGGAATATGCAAATTTGTTGTGCTTATTGCACGGCAGTTCTTACTGGTGTTTGTTGTACTGGGAGGGGTTTTGGTTGTCAGATGCGTTTTGGCGAGGCGGATGTGTTTACACTGCTATAACGAGGCTCAAATGCATCCCACACTCCTCCTGACCTGGTTTGATTGGATTTGTATGCAGTGTAAATAAGTCTTGGGGGCGTTTACACCTGCGATGTGAAGTGAGCAGGTGTAAACAGGGTCTGTGGCTACATCTTAATCATTGAATTCACGTAATTGTGTGGAGAATTTGAGCTTTAAGCCGGGTCTGGGTTTAGCTGGGTCTAACTGAATTGAATTAAATACAAAAATATTTGTTACAGCTAAAGTAACACGACTTTTCTGCTGATTATAATAAAAAACTACAAACGGCTGCAGTATTTTATTGAATTTGAGTTTTAATTTTTTATGTTTTTTGGTACAGGGCACCTTGCCGGCCCCGTGTGCAGCTGTATGGTAGCAATATGGCATTTTATCCAAGCATTGTGTAGATATTGGTATTTTCACACTGCTTTTATTGTGATGGATTTTTGCTGGTTTGGCCTATAACAGCTAGTCCTATAGTCCAGCTGCTCCCGTTCCTGTCGACTTGTTTTCATTCACACTCATGTAAAACTCACCACTAATGACGGTGCTTGAAGGTTGGTTGCTGCCCAGTATTTCCTTGGACAAAGTTCAGAACCGTTTTCCTGGACCACACTTGGCAATGCGAGGCTGAGGCAGCGTTTGTAAGCAAAAACTCTTGATTTTTTATTTATTTAATTTTTGTATATTTATTTATTTATTTATTTGAATGTGTCCTAAAAGGCGCATTAATTTCCCTTCAAGATGCATTCAGGGCCTGGTGAGATTATTTGCAGCGTTAGCTTTTGATCTCCAGTTTTATCTTAAAGCTACAAACGTTGCCAGGAACTCATTACCTCAGAGAGTGGTGTTCTTGGATACATTAGCAAGACGAGTCATTTGGTGGCATTTTACTCCCAGCAGGGTGTGTGTGTGTGTGTGTGTGTGTGTGTGTGTGTGTGTGTGTGTGTGTGTGTGTGTGTGTGTGTGTGTGTGTGTGTGTGTGTGTGTGTGTGTGTGTGTGTGTGTGTGTGTGTGTGTGTGTGTGTGTGTGTTGAGCCCAGAAAGCATCACCAAAGTTTCCCTCGTGTTCTGCAAAAAAAAAAAAGAAAAGGTACTGCTCCTTCCCCACTTCTCTGTGTTCTCGGAGAGGAGCGTGACCTCGTATCTGCTCGCCGCACCTCGTGCCTTTCCTCAAAGGATTTCTCTTTTGATGTCGAGAGACGTTCATTTGGGCTGGGCAGAGCAGGAGGGGGTGTGATCCTCTAAAGAAAAAAAAAAACCTGAAGGATAGATCCATCTATCTCATATCAGCTCGTGCAGCGGCGCTTCTGTCTCTAGATTTTGTGATGGAGGGGAGGGGAGGGGGGGGGCATCAGACGTGCACTTTCAAAGGAATGCAAATGACTCATTTCAGAAGACAATGTTTGGGGAAAGAAGGAGCTCTTGTGCTGTGAGTGCTGGTCCTCCTGCAGCTTTAGTTGGGTTTGAAGGCGAAGAGCTCCATGTGGGGACTTGAGTGTCGTAAGAGCTTTTCTTAAAGGTGTAGAAATCCTGACAACATGTGGGAACTTTCCTCCAGTCCTGAGTCATGCCGCACAGAACCGTGGGGAAGACTGCTGTTGCCAAAGTGTGTGTGTGTGTGTGTGTGTGTGTGTGTGTGTGTGTGTGTATGTTGATTTAAGAAGAATGAATAAATGCAGGCTTGCAGTTTAATGGCCTTTATTGTATCCATGTGGTTCCGTGCAGTAGTACATATTAGGGCTGTCAAAAATACTTGACCGTTTTTGGAAGAGATGAATTGATTGTTGTCTCCATTTTTTATTATTATTATTGTAAATACTATTTATATCTTATATTGGACCAATAGAAATAGTCTAAAATTATATTAAATGTTTGGTTGTGTTTTTTTTTGTATTATATATTAATGCTGTCAATGGTAACCCACACACTTAATTTGTAAACTTTAACCTAAATCCTAAACTTTTTTTTTTTTATTTATTTTTTTTATGCAGGTCAATCATCTAATCAAGTTTGGCCCTAGCTTCCTCCCGTAGGTCTCTAGTTTATTCTAGTGACGTATTAGCGGTAAACACAGCGTTGCTACTGTGAGCTCAGATGGTTAATTACGCTTGGGTTTTGTTTTAGTTTTTTTATTTATTTATTTATTTATGTCTTTGCTGAAATATGGATTAAATCTCATCTCGCTCTCTCACTCTCTCTCCCCTCTGCTCCTTTCTTAGCTGGCCTAATCCAGCCCAATGACTGATCATCCATCTAAAAAGTCGTTGATGCATTTTCTCTATTAAAGCTTCTGTGTTTGAGGCTAAAGTTCTCAAAACTACTCTGAGACTGAAACTGAGATTTTATAAGGGAGAAAAAAAATAATTCCTATTCCATTTTATTAGTTCTCCTGCCCTGTGATTAATCATATGATCAATTTTAATCATATGACCAACTACACGTTTCCATCCAAAGTCAGCCAGTGTAATCAGTGCAGTGTTTTTATATATATATATATATATATATATATATATATATATATATATATATATATATATATATATATATATATATATATATATAAATAAATAAACAAAAACAACCTGGGCTATTTTTGAGCCGTAAACCCTGGTTGGTTATTAATTATCATAATAACCGATTGTGACTGGGCCTGTGATTCGGAGCTGGATGGTGGGGTGTTAAAGGTCGTTACGTGCTGCAGTTTGTTTTCTAGCAGCACAAACAAGTCAAAACTCCAGTCTGAGCTAAAGTTGGCTGCTTTTTTTTTTTTTTTTTTTTTTTTTTTTTTTTTTTTTCGGAGTGAAATAGATTTTAAATCTTTGCAGCTTTGTTGTGCAAAGAATTGTGGGAACTCTGAGACGGGGACTTTCTGATGAATGGCATGATGTCACGAGTCCGGGCAGATCTGTGTCAGTCCTTCACCTCCCCAACGCTGCGCTCCTGCACAGGGCTGCGGAGTCCAAGTCCTGAAGAGGAGTGTGAGCAGTGAGGGAGAGAGAGAGGAAAAACTTCTAAAATAAGACTGACACCTCTCTCTCACACACACACACTCTCTCTCTTGCGCACACACACACACGCTCTGGGTGTAACAGTATGTGCAGTACTGTGCAATAGGTTGAGGTACCTGGGGAAAGTAGGGACAGTGAGATTTTTATATTAATGTAATAATAATCCAAAGAAGCTCCCTGAACCTCTCCTCAAGCCCAGTATTATTTATTACTAATATCTCATCAGTGCTTTATTGAATGCCGTCGAGTGAGCTGCTGGTGGAGGTTTTGGCTGGGGGCCTAAAGATCTACAGCCAAACCAGTGCTGTCCTGATCTGCCTTAAAGATGTGAACTACTTTTAGAATTGTTAGGCTTATACATATTGAATTTAATTTTTTCACATTTATTGGCAAGAAAAATGTAAACAATTTTCATGGATCTTTAAGGCTTCAGAAGGTGGTCAGGATTTGGTTCAATTACACATTTAATGTGCTACCACTTGGTTCTTTAGAGTTGTAAGTATAATCTACGTGGATTTTTATAAGTGGTGTTTGTCTTATGGACGATATACCACCCCCTCTAATTAAGCAAAAGCAAAACCACTACAATTTACAGGCTCTCCAGGGGGGGAAAACCCAGTTATGTAGAATTGGATAGGCAAGTACTTCATTTATCCTGAAGGAAGCATGGGTAAGCCTGGGTGCAGAGTGGGAAAATCTCTAAAATAGGATGTTTACAGGTGAAGCCATACACATTCTTAACTTTAATGAACATTAATGAGAAGAGATTTGATTGGCTGCATCCAGGTGCCAAATTTTTCTGCTAAGAAGAGGGCAAGTGTGAAGAGCAGATGTTGTGTTCAAATGGTAATAAATGAAATAAAACTAGAATTGGTAGTAGTTAGGGGTGCAAGAAAATATTGATACATCAAAGTGTCAATATTATGTTTTCCAGAATTGTATTAATTATCAAACCCAGTATCTATTGAATTTATAGTTTAATGGTAGGACTGGTGGCAGACAGGGGTTCATTTTGTGTCGTTTTAAACTCTGACCACTAGATAGCAGTGTTGTACATCGTCTTTAGATCCCGCTGTTCTGATTGGATGAAACTTTTGTTTTTCACAGATTTTATGCAGATGATGCTGTGTGGGGGTGTTTTTTCCCCTCCCTATAAAATGCTATTATGCGGTGTTATATATAATTTTATTATTTTTTGTAATTGCAATACATTTCCTTGCCTACAGATTTACCATATATTGATTCTGAACCCCTTAATGCATATATTGTTGCCAGGTTTTTGCAAAGCAAAAAGCAGCAGCAGTAGCAGCAGCAGCAGTAGTGGTTGTAGCAGCAGCAGCCAGTACCATCACATAAGCCCTGGCCACTGATTGGCTGCATCCAGGTGTCGAGTTTTGATTGTTTCACTCCGGTTTTAATAAAAGACAGGAAAGGAAAGCTGTTGGGCGAGTTGAAATCCTTACTCCAGAGTCTTCTGTTTCGCTGGTGGTCCTGCAGGGCAAGACCACAGCACTGCTCTTAATGATCCTAACCCATTACTCCTGTCAGGTTCTGCTTTCAGCAGTCAGTCCGAAACTGGAACTCTATAATTCACTTTTTTTGCACTGGTGAGAAATTGCACACCTTTTGTCAAGTTCTTCTCGTGGCCTCAAACCCGCAACATGACTCATGAAAACAGTCCCGGTCCTCTGCGAGCTCTGTGATTCTGTGATTAGGTTTCTTTTCAGCACGCTGATGTCCTGGTTTTGTCATTGGTTGTCGTGTCCCCGAGCATGTGTTTGCTGGAAGAGATGTGTACTCATGTTTCCTCGTGCTTCCATACAGGGAAGTCCAGATAAACATCTGCTGAACTCTTTTGGATGCATGAGTATTGTTTGGGAATGTGTGAAACCTCCCTTATTTTCCTTCCATCTGGCTGCAGGTTGTTTTTAATATATTTTTTTCCTCTACAGAAAAAATCTTTTCATTTATTCTATGTTTATTTTATTATTTCATTTATTATTATTATTATTATTATTATTTCTTTATTATTATTATTATTATTTTCACTTTTTATTTATTCATTTAATAAATTACAGTTCTTAAACGGTTCTGGCGTCGGACAAACTGTTCTACAAAGAATCATTAATTGGCCCAGAGCTAGTGTATCCCGGTACCGTTATACCATCTTAAACCATTACTGCTGTATACTGTATTACTGGGGAGTCGCACAAGCTACACGAGTAGAGAAGATGGTTCCTCCTTACAAAATCTGGTTCTTCGCAGAACTCCTTTGAATTAAGGTTCCTAGAGGCTCTAAGGGCTACTATATTTGGATTGGATCTATGAGGAACTTCCAGATTTTAGCACTTTGCAAAGGCTTTCTTCTGCAAGAATAGGTTCTTCTTAGAGCCTTTTTCTTGGAGGTTCCTTAAAGCACCTCCATAGGTTCCTCACTGGTCTTGTTCTTTTAACCGTGTATGCATCAGTGTTCTTCTGCTACAGAAGCACTTTTGGATCCTAAACCATTGAGGCATGGACTCCTCCTGAAGACCCCTGTGTCCTGTGGTGTGGTGTGACACCAAGGCTTTAGCAGCAGATACTGTAAGAAGTCCTGCAAGTTGTGAAGTGGGGCCTCCAAGGATTGCATTAATAAGCCCGTGACCCTGTCACAGGTTCACAGGTTGTCCCTCTTTGGACGCCCCACAAGACCTGCATGATGTTTTGGAGATGTTCTGATCCAGTCGTCTAGAACTTCACAGCTTCACAGAAAAAAACACTCGCCCATTTTTCTTGTTTCAATACCTCAGTCACCCTCAAGAACTGCTGTTCACTTGCTGTCTGATATATGTAGATCGATTCTTTGTTCTGAATCCTTTTCGTTTTTCTTCTCCCCCCCCCCAGACAACATGGACTCCTTCAGCACGAAGAACCTGGCCCTGCAGGCCCAGAAGAAGCTCATGAGCAAGATGGCGACCAAGACGGTGGCCAACCTCTTCATCGACGACACCAGCAGCGAAGTCCTGGACGAGCTATACCGCGTGACCAAGGAGTACACCCGCAACCGCAAGGAGGCTCAGAAGATAATCAAGAACCTCATCAAGATGGTGGTCAAGCTGGGCGTCCTCTACCGCAACGGCCAGTTCAGCAACGAAGAGCTGTTGCTGGTGGAGCGTTTTCGGAAGAAGGTCCACACCCTGGCCATGACGGCAGTGAGCTTCCACCAGATCGACTTCACCTTCGACCGGAGGGTCATGAGCGGCCTGCTCAACGACTGCAGGGAGCTTCTGCACCAGGCCATTAATCGCCACCTGACGGCCAAGTCCCATGCGCGCGTCAACCACGTCTTCAACCACTTCTCCGATTGTGACTTCTTGGCGGCGCTCTACAGCCCCTCCGAGGTCTATCGAGCCCACCTGCAGAGAATTTGTGACGGGGTCAACAAGATGCTGGATGAAGGCAACCTTTGACCATGTTTTGGTCTTCTTGAGCTCTTGCATTGTATGTATTTTTGTTGTTTTTAACTTTGTATGTGGACTTTTTTTTTTCTCCAATATTTCTGTTGTATTTGTTCAACCACAGCACAGCCAGCCTGCAGTCCACCAAAGGCAGTTTCTGACCCATTACTCTTCTCGTAGGAGGGCCCTAACATAAACGTTGAGCAGCTGCCCCGTGGTCTTTCCATGGCGATACAACACCCTCATGCTGTCAAGGAAGAGCAGCATGACTCATGTTTTAAACACTCGCTCGTATGAGGCTGGATTATTCAGGGGTGCTGATTGTTCCAGCTATCAAAGGAAATGCTGAAGGAGCAGATGGACGTGCTTTCCCATGTTTCTCGATGCAGGGACGCTATAAGAGGAATCCTATAATCAAGTATTTCATGCACTATCGTGATTTTAACGTTAATGAAGGACAGGTTTTTGCGCTTCATCTCGTACATAGGATTAAGGTTTACATTGTCCCCGTTCATATTTTGATTACAAGGTCACACCAGCCTGGAATGACCGTAACTTGTGATCAGAGGACCAATGTAGACAATCTCTCTCTGCAAATGCTTCGTTTTAATGCCCATGAGTCAGCCGGGGACAGAGGAGGATCCCCTCTGAACCTCAGTGGTGTTTTTATGGAGCTTGGATGTCTGAAAGCAGTCACGTAGCAGCTAGGCCTGTGCTTTTTAGCCACTGTAGGGCTGCACCATATATCATCGCTGTCACGCAAAAACCTTGTACCTCCATATTTTTTTTGGTGTTGCTATTTTTCAATTTTTGACCTAATCAGAATCTGACAGTTGTTCTTTACATCGTGTCAAAACGTCATGATAAATGGACAGCTGGGCCTGAATTCTGGTAGAAGCGCAGTAGGAGTGCTGCTCTCTGGTCAAACTGCTTTCTGTCCGGTTTGTAGCGCATCCCTAAAGTAGAGTGAGCGCTCTTGTGCTTGTGAGCGCTATAGAACCCATAGAACTTCTTTTGAGGTCCTTCAATGGATGGTTATTTAGAGTAGTGGTTCTCATACTGGCCTCAAGTCTCGGCCATCTACACTCTTACAAATAAAAGGTGCTTCAAATGGTTTGCACAGCAGTGACCTAGAAGAACCACTTTTGGTTCCATGAGGAACCAGATTTGTTAGAGATGTGTGAGTGTGAAGAATCTGTTTGAGGTCTAAAGAACCTTCATTTGATTAAAAAAGGTTCTTCACTCACAGATCTCTCTTCTATTACAAACATCGTTTCCTTATGGAACCAGCAGTGGTTCTTCTACGGCACCGATTGATTCAGAGTGTAGGGGACCCTGAGGACCATTTTTGGAACTGACATGATCTGAATCTGGCAGTTTTACATTTTCAAATATTTCACGATGAGTGGACCAATAGAAATGCTCCAAATTGATTAGGAATATATATATTGTTTTACGTTTACTTCCTTTGGAAGCTAGGAAGGTTTTTGGAGATACAAGGGTTTTTGTGTGGCTATATTGTTGAGTATTTATCATAGTATTGCCCTTTCCAACACTGTTCTTGCAGGAGGCTGCTATATGCATATGAGCCTCTAACAAATCACTAACTCTTTGCGCTGTGAACGTCACCTTCAGACTAAAGTGTATTGCATCTGAGTGATTTACCAAACACAATCCATTCTGGGCAAATTAATGCAGGCTGCTCTTTAGCTATGTCACATTTTACGGTCTATCAGTATGTTTTTAATATATCGAAGAAGTAGAGATTGCTAGATACCACTCTGTTGTTTTTTTAATATTGAAATCTTCAGTATTGGTCAATAATATATATATTTTATTTTTTTGCCCACTAAAAGCTTTAAAATGAATTTGTTGGTTTAATTGAAGCTCTAAACTCTCTTAAGATGAGCTACAAAAAATAGGCAGTCATGCTCCATACTCAAGTACTTGAACAACTCTACAAAACCTACAGGAAGAAGCTCCCCCTTAACTTTGCTAACACCCAGCATTTTCAGCAGATATCAGACCAATCCCGATAAGCCTAATGTCTAATCACAAGTCAATATTACTGCATCGCATCCATATCTGTGCAGCTCTACTCAATGGTTTTATGACGTTTCGCGCTAATATGACCTTCTTGTGACCCGTCGGTTTCAGTTGTGATGCAGTTCCTCATTGGGAATGAAGGAAATATGAGAATATGAGCATTTTCACTGTGTTTTTTTTTTGTTTTAGTTCGTAATTATTTGCTGTTTTTTAAATGTTTTAGTTATCACTGAGCCTTTTTTCTTTTTTTTTTTTTTAAACCACCCTTGAGCGCTGTCCTATTTTTATTTTATTTTTCCCCCTTTTTTCTTTCAATATCTGCTGCAGTACCTGATTCTGTCATTCACACGCATACTGTAAAGCAGCTCTGCCAAAGAGAGGAAACACAGGAAATCTTTGGCTTTTATTTTTCACAGCTGGGCCTGAATTCAGATAGAAGCACAGTAGGAGTGCTGCTACTGGGTTAAGCTGCTTTCTGTCCAGCTTGATCTGCACTGTGCACTGTAGCATGTCCCTAAAGTGGAGTCAGCACATCTTCTGGTGTCCTCTTAAATAAATGAAGGTGCAGAAAAGTGTTCTCTTTCTGATGCCACTGAAGCCACATTTCAGGTTCCTGAACTGTCGGAGGATGTTTCTTTAGAGCAGTCGTTCTCAAACTAGTCATTGACCACTCTATCCCAAGGTATTTTGCAATGAGTTTGGATCAAGTATGGACCATCCAGGGCACCCTGAGAACCTGAGATGTTTGAGAGAGAAGAACTTTAAAGTTTAGTAAAGCTACATAATGAAAAAGAGTCTAGGAAGAACCTTTTAGGTCAGGGAAAATCAGTCCTGGACTCTGGCCCCTGTTGCCACCCCTGGTCTAGAAGTACCTGATCTCTTCAAACCTTTTCAAAAGGTTCTTCACACGCCCTCAAATGTGGTTCTTCTAGGTCCGTGTTTCCCATCCCTTGCCCTGCACCTTTTTAGTGTTTGCCCCTCTCCCAGTGTGTTGGAGCAGGAAACCACAAACAGGTGAAGGACAGGGGCTCCTCCAGAACCAGAATTGGGAACCGTCGTTCTATGGCATCACTTAAAAAAACCTTTTTGGGCACTCTATTATTTTGATTGGCGCGAGTATTACAATATGCAGTGTATGAACTGATTGGTCCATGCTCACCTGCAAAGGTGTTCTTTCATGGTTACTGTTGCTAAGTGGGACAAGCTTTACATAACTGTTGCAAATCCCATTCAAGTCCTAATCTCCCACATCAGGAATTCACGTCCAGTTTAAAATGCTGCACTACTGAGGTGGACTATTGCTTAATGCTAACTGTAGCACCTTGGAGTGTTGTTAGAAAGGGTTCTTTGAACAATGCCGTAGAAGAACCACTTTTGGTTCCATAGAGCTGTGAGTGAAGAACCTCTACGTTGTCTTCTGTCAAGGTTCTTCACACACACCTCCGTTACAAAAATGGTTCTTCTATGGCCAGGGTTCTTCAACGGGACCCAGGCTCCAGCACAGGTTGCTAATTTCCTAGCTCTGGCCGATCTACTAAACCTGCCAATTAACAGGGGAGATGAAATTGGGTGTGCTGGAGCAGGACAAGCAAAAAATAAAAATAAAAAAACTGCAGGAATCCAGCCCTCCAGGACCGGGATTGTCCACGCCTGTTCAATGGCATCGTTCAAAAAGCCCTGTAGATAGGGTGGAACAACCAATCATCAGTGTAACTTGCCACCATGCAAACATTAGCACAGCACACCCAACAAAAACCACGCCCTGCAAAATGAGTATCGTATTTCGGAACGGTCTCCAAATCATTGTATATTGAATGGAGAGCATGTTTGTGGGCGGAGCATGAGTCAATCCTTGAAGTTGAGAGGGAGGTCCTCTCAGAAATGCACTACTTCTATGCTTGCGTACCTATTTCTTTTACCACCTGGGTTCTGCATAGATCCGCATTGGCAGACTTGTTTCTGTATGTGGACAGAAATGAGCTTGACCCCACTTGACTGATTCATCGAGGCAGAGTGAGTGAGTGTTTGTTTTCAGTGCTTTATCACTGCATGGCATATCTGTAACCAAATAATACTCACCGTCCAAAGGTAAACACAAGTACACTTTCCAGTGTGTGTGCACTTACTACATACTATTAGTGTTGTTTCTTTTTTTTTTATGTGTGTGTAAATGTAAAGTGTTCAGCTGGCTATGACACTGAAGCTCACTAATAAAGGTTCAGACAGCCAAGCAGGCCCGACAGTGAAGCTTCAGAACTGAACAGCTTTAACAGAAGTGATTGCTCTGATGCGCCCCTCTCTCAAATCAGCCTGGCACTTCTCAGGGTCGAGTCCTATCTGTACGTACACACACAGGGCCAATTTAACAGGATTAAAGAACTCCGATGCTTAAAGGGATCGTCTTGTCTTCCACATTTCAGGTTTTGATCATTTTTGACTTGTGAATTGAATTGAATCCTGTTTCAACCATGATTGTTGTCCAAAGGTGTGCGCCTTCACTTCGCTGTGATTTTTGATGTATATAGGTACATTATATATATAAAGGAAACCTTGTTTTTAAGTGATCTGTTGTTTGTATATCATTTCCTGACGTCATGTGTAATGGGCTGTGACTAAAGGGTGTGTTTGGTGGGTGGGTGTGTGTGTGTGTTTGTGCATGGCCTGGATTAAGGCCTGGTAATCCCTGAACTGCGGTACAGCATTATGACTGTGACGTGTTCACTACTTTTCCCTTTGTTTCATTTGCGTGCACAGGTCAAGCCAAACCCTTGTACAAGTTGGTTATTTATTTATTTATTTATTTATTTATTTATTTAAAGCTAGACGCTGTTGGTCTCTGTTTGGGTTGCAGTGCAGCAGGTTCTAGTCCATGCGTCAGGCTCGTCCTGACCGCGCTCTTTCGCCCTTCCTAACCCTGCTTATTTATGTATTAGGAGAAGCTGCTGCTGCTGCTACTGCCTTCGGATCAGTTCCTGAAACACATGCGGAATTGAAAAGGGTTAGTCAAAGGAATGGTCAGATGTGTGTTGGGGGAGAACTGAATCTGCTTATATGCACCATGCAGTCTGTGCTATATTTAAAGCAGTGATATGTAGCAATTTTACCTTAAATAGCAGTTTGAGAATCATGTTGATGCTCCACTGACTCGAATAGGGGGAATGGTGTCTCGAGTAGTCAAGTAGGTTCACTGTCCAATAGTTCTTTGTTTTGAGCTCCCATAAGTTTCAATTGTTATCAGTGTTGGCTAGTTGGCGTTGTTGCCTGCAGCTGCCCAGTATTCTATTCTGCACCCACACCCCCCACCCCCCTCGCCTGTAATAATTCTCTCCATTTTGGAAAAGCACTTCCAGTGTTTCAGCAGTTTTTTAAAAGCAGTTTGTGGTTTTTATTATTTACTTACAAAAAAGAGAGGGGTGATGTAATGGGGCACTGAGGAGATGGGGGGGGTGATGTAATGGGGCACTGAGGAGATGGACGGGAGGAACAGGGTGTTGAGGAGTGGAGCTGATGGGGTGGCGTAAAGGGGCACTGAGGAGAGGGGAGGAGTAATGGTGGGTGTAGAGAATGTGGAAGAATGAGGGGTGGAGTAAAGGGGCACTGAGGAGATGAACGGGAGTAACAGGGTGTTGAGGAGATGGAGTGATGGAGTGGAGCTGATGGGGTGGCATAAAGGGGCACTGAGGAGAGGGGAGGAGTAATGGTGGGTGTAGAGAATGTGGAAGAATGAGGGGTGGAGTACAGGGGCACTAAGGAGATGGACGGGAGTAACGGTGTGGAGTAATGAGGAGTGGAGCTGATGGGGTGGAGTAAAGGGGCACTGAGGAGATGAACGGGAGTAACGGTGTAGATGAGGGTGGAGTAAAGGGGCACTGAGGAGATGAACGGGAGTAACAGGGTGTAGATGAGGGTGGAGTAAAGGGGCACTAAGGAGATGGATGGGAGAAACGGTGTGGAGGAGGTGGAGTAATGAGGAGTGGAGCTGATGGGGTGGAGGAAAGGGGCACTGAGGAGATGAACGGGAGTAACAGGGTGTAGATGAGGGTGGAGTAAAGGGGCACTAAGGAGATGGACGGGAGTAACAGGGTGTGGAGGAGGTGGAGTAATGAGGAGTGGAGCTGATGGGGTGGAGTAAAGGGGCACTGAGGAGATGAACGGGAGTAACAGGGTGTTGAGGAGGTGGAGTAATGAGGAGTGGAGCTGATGGGGTGGCGTAAAGGGGCACTGAGGAGAGGGGAGGAGTAATAGTGGGTGTAGAGAATGTGGAAGAATGAGGGGTGGACTAATGGGGCACTAAGGAGATGGACGGGAGTAACAGGATGTGGAGGAGGTGGAGTAATGAGGAGAGGAGCTGATGGGGTGGAGTAAAGGGGCACTGAGGAGATGAACGGGAGTAACAGGGTGTAGATGAGGGTGGAGTAAAGGGGCACTGAGGAGATGAACGGGAGTAACAGGGTGTAGATGAGGGTGGAGTAAAGGGGCACTAAGGAGATGGACGGGAGTAACAGGGTGTGGAGGAGGTGGAGTAATGAGGAGTGGAGCTGATGGGGTGGAGTAAAGGGGCACTGAGGAGATGAACGGGAGTAACAGGGTGTAGAAGAGGGTGGAGTAAAGGGGCACTGAGGAGATGAACGGGAGTAACAGGGTGTAGATGAGGGTGGAGTAATGAGGAGTGGAGCTGATTGGGTGGAGTAAGTGGGCACTGCAGAGAGGGGGAGGAGTAATAGTGGGTGTAGAGGAGGTGGAGTAATGAGGAGTGGAGCTGATTGTGTGGCGTAAAGGGGCACTGAGGAGATGAACGGGAGTAACAGGATGTTGAGGAGGTGGAGTAATGAGGAGTGGAGCTGATGGAGTGGTGTAAAGGGGCACTGAGGAGAGGGGAGGAGTAATAGTGGGTGTAGAGAATGTGGAAGAATGAGGGGTGGAGTACAGGGGCACTGAGGAGAGGGGAGGAGTAATAGTGGGTGTAGAGAATGTGGAAGAATGAGGGGTGGAGTAAAAGGGCACTAAGGAGATGGACGGGAGTAACAGGGTGTGAAGGAGGTGGAGTAATGAGGAGTGGAGCTGATGGGGTGGAGTAAAGGGGCACTGAGGAGAGGGGAGGAGTAATAGTGGGTGTAGAGAATGTGGAAGAATGAGGGGTGGAGTAAAGGGGCACTAAGGAGATGGACGGGAGTAACAGGGTGTGGAGGAGGTGGAGTAATGAGGAGTGGAGCTGATGGGGTGGAGTAAAGGGGCACTGAGGAGATGAACGGGAGTAACAGGGTGTAGATGGGGTGGAGTAAAGGGGCACTGAGGAGATGAACGGGAGTAACAGGGTGTAGATGAGGGTGGAGTAAAGGGACTCATGAGATGCAGGGGAGTAATGAGATATTGATCAGATAGGGAGGAGTAACGGGGCATTTAAAGAGGGTCGGGTGGAGTGAATGACCGTAGACTGACCGTAGACTGACAGCAGGTCAGTGTAAACGCAGGTAAGGAGGTGGGCAGGGCTCTGTTTCTCTCCGGCACCTAAACCACCTCCCTAGCTCTGAATTAGTAAGCAAAGGGGGAGCGTCTGCACGTGCCATCTGCCCAGGTTCTGCGCCAAGGTGCGCCCGGGACAGGATTATGACATTTCACCGTGCAGAAAGATCGTCATCATGAGGGTGGTCCCTTTCTGAGAAATAAAGCCGCCCCGCTCGAGTGCTGGTGCTGCGCTGCCTGTGGAAGCAGAACTGGATCAGAATGCCTGCGAGCACTCTCCATGTCGTTTGTTATTCCCCTCACACGCCTTTCGGTTTGCCTTTCTGACATCCCCTCCATCCTGTATGCTGATGCCTATCCCCTCCGGCTGCCGCTGCTTGAGATGTGACAGTTACCTGAGACTCGGCTTCTTAAGACAGGCAAATTCTTTTTGTTTTCCGTTCTCCTCAAGAGCGTCCTCTGAGAATAGGAAAGATTGGCATGTTTGTCTTGAGTTAAAAGCAGCGGTAGGGGGAAGAAAAGCCACCAGAAAAGCATGGCAATTTGAGGAGATGCGAGATGCGCGCTCATAAACATGTTAATATTCTTTATGTATTTCCGAAAGTTAGAAAGGAAAGCCAAGGTCAAAGCGAAGGTGATGTCGACTCTTAAACAGTAAAACGGTTCAAAACAGCTCGGAAAGGTTGACGTTTGCTTGTGTTTCCTTACACAAAAGGATAACGGGCCATTAAAGGCAGATTAAGCTCCCTGGACAGGCCCAGATGAACGTGCCGTGCCATGCCGTGCTGTGATGTGACGTGACGTCACGTCCGGAGGCCTCTTGCTTCAAGCTTTTGCAAAATGCATGCTGCTGTCTTCCATGTTGCCGTTGAAGTGGTGTCTAAATGACAGGCAGACAGTGTAGAGTTACCACACTGTGTTCCTGTAAGCCGGGAAAAAAAAGAGGATCAGGTACAATGAGCTGTTCAAACCGACTCTGGCTTATGCAATCCAGCTCATCACAACTGATGTTATGCAGTAGAGGCAAAAACGAAAAAAAAAAAGGTTGTCTGTTGGTCTGACGTGTTGTTATGCAAATCTGTGGTTTTACGCACAGCATTGCAGGAGAAACACAAAGTCAAGTCAGTCATGCTCCTAGTACAGTCCCAGCTGCAGCGCGGGGCAGTTAGCGCTGTCGCCTCTGCAGCCATGACCAGGTAACAGCACACACTTGTCTAAAACGAATATAAAATGAACCGCAGTGTGTGTGTGGTTTTTTTTTTTTCCAGCTATTTCTGGCTCACACACACACACACACACACACACAGCAAGTGGGTGATGGGTTGAAGGCTGAGCGTTCGCAGAAAACACAGCAGCATGACTCAAGTTGTACAGCAGGCCCTCTGACCACATCGCTCAGAGGCTTTAGTGCGTCTGGGGAAGCACGTGGGTTTGGGGGCTGCCTGCTTCAGGAGTCTATCAGTAGCACTTATTGACAACCACTTATGTACCACATTTATTTTTAAAGGTGTCACAAAGGGCTCTTTCTGTGCCTATGAAGAACCC
This sequence comes from Salminus brasiliensis, assembly GCF_030463535.1. Lineage (NCBI taxonomy): Eukaryota > Metazoa > Chordata > Actinopteri > Characiformes > Bryconidae > Salminus > Salminus brasiliensis. Next base: position 4,539,809 of record NC_132894.1, on the reverse strand, counting down.
TCACATACTATAGTAGATCTGTACCTTTTTTAAAAAAGGACCTATTGTGGGAAAACTCACTTTTCTGTCCACAAACTTTACACAGACAACCTTGTCAGGTTTTTTTTTTTTGTGGGCTGCCTAGGAGAGAAGACAGTATTCAACATGCTGTTTAGATTTGGCTCAGCCTCCTACATCACAAGCCGTGTCATCAGATTTATACTGGTTCCCCATTTGAGAAGCTCCACCTATAATAAAAAAAGCAGTCTACAGCTGGGGGAGAGGCAAGAGCTGTGAACTCAAGGTGAAGTAAATGTTAGCTAGCTAATGTAAACATGAACAAATGAGAATAAGGGATAGACATTTATTTAAGTGCCTAGAGAATTGTGTTAACTAGAAGAAATGAAGTATAACACACTTTCTGTCCAAATGTTTGTGGACACCCCTTCTAATGAATGCATTCAGCTACTTTAAGTTGCACCTATTGCTGATAGACATGTACAAATTCACACACAGCTTGTGTATATAGTCTCTGTAGAGAAGTACTGCCAATAGAATAGGACTCTCTGGAGTCATGAACCTGTTGGCACCGTGTCTAATGCCAGGCAAGGGTTATAGAGGGGTGTAACATTTACATTTACATTTATGGCATTTAGCAGACGCTCTTATCCAGAGCGACTTACAAAGTGCTTTGCTATTTACCCAAGAAAAGCCTCAGCTAGTTAGAATAGACCAATAATTCAAAGGATACCTCTAAGCTTAGACATTACTAAACACAAGACACTAAGGTGACCATAGTACTGTAATCGTCCAAGAGGAGGAAGAGGAGGGTCTTCAGTCTGGGTTTGAAGACAGTGAGCGACTCGGCCGTTCGGACACCCAGGGGAAGCTCGTTCCACCACTTTGGTGCCAGGACAGAAAAAAGCCTGGACGCTTGTCTTCTGTGGATTTTGAGGGATGGTGGGTCGAGCCGAGCCGTACTTGAAGCTGGAAGGGCTCTAGGTGCGGATCGGCTTTTGACCATTGCCATCAAGTATGGAGGGGCTGGTCTGTTCTTGGCTTTGTAGGCCAGCGTCAGGGTTTTGAATCTGATTCGGGCAGCTACAGGAAGCCAGTGAAGAGAACGCAGCAGAACCCTCCCAACCCTTTTTTTGGGAGTTTCAGCTCTTTTTCCTGAATGCAATTGAATCTTCACAGCAATGTTCCTCCAAAATCTACTAGAAGGCCTTCTTCCTTGGACAGTAGAGACAGTTACTTCAACAAAAGCAGAATAAACTCTCTTTCCTTGATTTTGGAAGAAACAGTGAATGAGTGTCCCAATACTTTAAATTACTATATGTTCCATATAGTTACATTATGTCAACGTTCACAATCTCATCGGTTCTCTAAAAGCAGTAGTGTTTAACTCTAGTTCTGAGCACCCACTGACCCTGCAAAGTTTCAACTCCGCTAATCCAGCTCATCAACTAAGTATCAAACCCTTCATGAGCTGGATCAGGTGTTCTCTGCCCTGAGGACAACTGGATCCAGCTGGAGAAAGGTTTGATGCTTAGAAACTGTGCAGGCAGGTAGGTAGGTCGCCGAGACTGGAGCTGAAAACCAATGCTTTGAAGAATCATCTCTTTACCAGGTTCTTTAGGGTACCAAAATGGGTCCTCTATGTAAAAGATTGCCCAGCCCTGGTCTAACACATCCTCCCCTATCAGTAGCATTGCCCCTAACCAACACTAGAGGGGTGAACACATCTAGCACATCTACTCCGACATGTGAAGCCAGTGTCGAACCGCCGCTGATGCAGCATCGCTAGGTAGTTTCAGAGAATACAACAGCTAACAGATGCCTGTTCTGACCAACATTTGTGCTAGGAGTGATGGGGAGAGGACATGCCATCAACTCAGAGGCCGTCAATTCAAGGTCAGTTGTGCTCTCTTGGACTCTGGCAGCTGATGGCAAGCGGCTTGACCTGGGATTTGAAGTGCCTTGGGATTGGCAGTGCCTTACTCCAATGGACCACATGGAGCCCCCAGGTGTCTTCTGAGCTCTCTAGGGTGGTCGATCTCCATGACCAGGCTTGGACACCCATACTTTGGCTATGAGAATTCCTTGTGGTTTGGCTTTATTTGCAAGAGTGTAGGGTAAGCTTCTTCCCCACTGATGGTAGTTCAGAAAGTTCCAGGTTTGCAAGGAGTTTGTCTTCAACAAACTTTTTATTCGTTTAGAAAAAATGACGTCCTTTTGTTTCTTTAATGGGATAAAAGTATTCAAGATGTGTACTTGACTTTTCTCCTTTTGTTTTTCTCGAGAGTAATCAGCGCTAGACAGTGATTGAAATGTCAAGAGGCCTGCAGGAAAGTGTCGTTTAGGGATTAAGAAATGAGAAATCATTCTGAAACTGAAAACAACCAGGAGAGAGACTTAAAAAACAAAAGCCCATTGTTGCATAAGAGCCCCCCTTTTTCGGTAACAGCTATTGGGCTGCATGGATGTAATTTTGATGACATAACTGTGCTGTTACAACACAGAAGAACACAGGGACATTTTTAAGATGGAGAACAATAAACATGGAAAGATGATATGGAGTGATGCAGTATGGTGCTGCCATGTTCATTTTAGGACTTTTTCTTCCCTTTTAATGCATCTTGGAGCATCTGTGCATGTGCTATCCCGTAGAGGAATTGAAAAGAAGAACCTCCACCCTATTCCCTCCCCCTCAGGCGATCCCCTCTCAAATCCTAGCTTTAATTGTGGCGTACTAAGCTAGGGACTGGAGTAATCAGATCAGAGATGAGAGCTGCAGGCACACACAGAGACAGAGCGCCAACGCTGGATTAAAAAAAAAAAAAAAAAAAAAAAAAAAAAAAAGCAGCAGCCCCGATTGAAGTCGACTAGTCCCCGCTAGTGAGTAAGTGAGGCAGAGTGTGAGAGAAAGGGAGAGAGGAACAGCCGTGAGAAGGAGTGGGAGGAAGAAAGCACCAGAAAAGGGAGACAGTGCAGTGTGAGAGGGGGAGCGAGAGAGAGAGAGAGAGAGAGAGAGAGAGAGAGAGAACAGGGAGGAGGGGCGAGTGGCGAGGGATGGAGAGACAGGAAACGTGCAACAGCCACTGAAACTGGAAAGGCAGGAAGAGTGGAGGAAGGAGAGGAAAACGGAGGCCCTCGGCCAAGCGCAGGGGGCAATGGGCGAGGAGGAAAAGCACATGTGCTTCTGCAGGACAGAGGGAGAGAGGGAGGGAGGGAGGGTGGCCGGCAAGGATCCAGCAGGAGAAAAAAAAACACTGGGATAATATCAGAAACAAGCAGGGACAGGAAACAGTGAAGGAGAGGGTGGAGGGGGTTTGAGGGGCGCAACACGCCAAGGGAAAAAAAGAAAAAAGTTTCAGGACTCTTCAACTTCAACAGGAAAACTGGACAGAAAGAGCGGCTGGGCTTTGGATGCCGGGAGGAAGGATGGATCTGTCTGGGAATGTCAACCTGAACTCACTCATCTGCTTCTGTCAAGTTCTCTGATCCCAGAGAGCTTGAGGAGGACCCTGGCCTGCTTTACTTCTACAATGGTCTACAGAAGCGTCCCGAGATGGAGCACTCTGCAGAGCCTGGAAAAGCACCACCCGAGCAGTTTTGAACCTGAGGACGGCGCCGAAATGAGTTTCCACAGATCCAAACGGACCCTCCGCAACGGATATAGCCACCATTCCAGCTTATCTCTCTCCACGCTGGAGTGCCATGCACAGCTAGTTACGGCTGGCGAAAGCTGTCAGACTAGGGCCAGCACCTTGAGGTGGGGCAAGTGTCAGAAGCTGCAACACAACAGCGCCTCTGTGAGGGACCGCTTGAGAGAATGCGGCTTTGTGGCCAACCTTCGCCAGACCCAGACACCCCTCCCTTCAAGGAAATGTGCTCTGGAGTTGCCGACACAGTTCATAGGTCAAAGAAACTGTGGAGTGCCTGTTTGCGCGGTGGACCAACAATCCAGCTCTGTTAGAGAGCCACAGCCTTCAGGGCAGACTGAGGCAAAGCAGCACACCTTTGACAGGCACCATAGACTGAAATCCAACTGCAGCAGCAATCTAGAACCCTCCAGCGAGGCATCCAGCATCGGACAGGATTCCCTCAAGTCCATGGGACACGTGGCGGAAGATGGGGATGGGCCCAGACCCATGCATGAAGTTATCTTCTCTACAGAAGTTCCACAAAGCGCCACCAGAGGACAGGGCCCGAGCGAGGAAAGCTACGCGTTCAGTTCCAAGAAAACACAGAGGGTTCTTCGGGACCAGATCTGCAGAGTGGTCGTGAATCTTGAGGAAGTTCTCCGCGGCTTGAAGGAAGTGCATCTGGAGATGAAAGAGGTAAAAGGTTTAATCTCTGGCTTTGAGGCAGTGCCTTAATCCTGCTCCTGGGGATCCATAGCACTGCACTGTACAACACACCTGATACCAGCTCACCAACTGATGAGCAAGGCTTTCATGAGCTGGAGCAGGTGCGTTAGGGCAGAACATACTTGAAAGTGTGCAGTGCTGTGGGTCCCACATGTTTCTCATTGGTTGCTAGAACAGGGGGTCAACCCCTTCAGTGTACACACTGGTAGGTCAGTCCAGATAAGGGTCTTAAACAATTTGGAACCGAATATGCCTCAGAAACACTCACAATACTAGAAAGGCAACATGGGAGCAAAGAGCTTATCTGCTCCATTTCCCAGACAAACGCAGTGCTTTTAGGGATGCTAGGCTGCACCTTTTTTAGTGTTCCCTCAGCTGGCTGGAGTGGATAGAGTGGGGCAGCTGCCTATTTTTAGTTCCACGCTGCTGCGTCCTAATCTCATTTACACAAAAGCGTCCCATCGGCGTCCTTGATGCTGTCTGCATCCGCGTGGCACCCTGATCGTTCTGGTGTTGTGAAACTGGGAATGGGTTCAGGACTGCAGGCTAGTACAAACACGGGTTGGTAGGTGCCGTTACGGTTGAGCGAGGCAGGCTGCTGTGATCTGACGCCAAGCCTCTTTCTCTGAACCCCAGGTGGTCCAACAGATTGACCAGCTGACCTCCAACATTGACCTAGGAGAGGAGGATGCCAGAGACGCTTGTGGAGGTTCCAGCTCCGGCAGGAGTGGAGTGCTTACAGCAGAGGAGGCACTCAAGCACACGGACGCCGAGGTCCACCCGGTCAGGGACGTCTCCGAGCACCCAAACAGCCCGTCCCATAATCCATCAACGGTGCCAAGGGCCAAGAAGAGGTTCCAGGCATCCACCAAGGCCCAGCCTGAGCGTAAAAGCACTCCTCGCTTGCCCCCACCGGCGTACCCAACTGGCCACTCCGACACAAACAGTTTAGGCTTAAATTCAAATCATGGAGGGTCAGAAAGGAAGGGGTCCAAGCCGGAGGCGGCGAAAGCCCCCAAGAGCCAGAAGCCACCTCCTTACCCTTTCGGCAGCAGAGCCGGAAGGGCGAATAAAGGGATAGATCCAGGCCTGAAAACTCCCCCTTACTTGGGAAGGCGAAAACTGCTCTCCACCACTGTCTAAGGGGGCAGCTGCTTCAGGGCAGCCAGCTAGCAGAAGATTACTCACCAGCTTTGGAAGAAGCCGGTCTCCAAGGTGATGGGCGCCGTTAAGTAAGTATGGTCTAAGAGTCCTGGTGCGCTGTAGACTGATTCAGAGCCTCACTATTCAAACATAACTCACTCCAGAGTGCTGCATATGTGTTAAATATGGAACACAGTGTGCTGCAAAGCATTTGCAGCAGGACTGTTTGAATCCACTTAGTAAATTACACAGGACGAAAATGTCAGAAGTAGATGGTGAGACCGAGGGCAGCTGAAGATTACAACTTCACAGAAGGGAGCAGGACACAATCTTGCTCAAATGTTCTTGCTCTCAGAACACATTTAACACATTTCCGTCTGTTAAAGGCCTCACTTTTGTCGACTAGTGCGGCCACTGCTCGCTGGTCACTCATTACCTATAGCCTGTTCTAAGAACAAATTCTTAGGATTTTAGCAGAGCAAGATGCTCAGGGTGCACTGAGTATGTCCCCCTAGTGGTGAGTAGGGCTCACAACACTGACTGCAGAGCAGCTCAAGGGAAGGGAGGGGGGATACAACATTAATCAGACCACTCTAAAGTTCCTAAATGACATAAAACTCTGATTAAAAGTTTGTTGAAGCAGAATAAACAGGAGGCCAGCTGCATGTTTTAGGTTTAAATACTGCCTGAGATTAATTGATTAGCATCAGGAGGAAGCCCCAGATGGTGGAGCTTTAACTTGTAGCCACAGGAGAATTAGAGGATGTTATATTGTAAGAAATGCAATTATTTGTACTGACTTTTCTGCTGAAGTGAGTGGAAAATTGATGCAGTCAGCACTACAGCATTTTAAGGAGACTAATGTGTCTACTAAAGTAGCTAACAACAACAGAATGCTAATAGTTAGCAGAGTTCTTCAGGGTGCTTGCTCATTGGTGAAATTGCTGCTGGCTTTCACTACTCGTTAACAGCATTAGCATTTCCAGCCAATCCCTTCCTTTATCGCCCACCTTTATGAATTAAAAAAAAAAAGATTATGAAAAGAAATGCAGTCCCTAATGGGTGAATATATTTAACAGGTCATTTTATTTATTATAATCTGAATGCATGGCTCATTAGAGGCTGGACGTGAAAATAAATCAAAAGTTATAAAGTAAAATGTCAATGTGGGATTCTGCTGCTGTTTTTCATCCCCAGGTCGAATGAGAAAACACACAGAAGCTTTTCAAATGAAGATGAACTCACCAGGAACAATGGACATCTATACAGAGTCGGTATGTATGATATATGATGCTGAAATACAATCCTTAATGTACTCCACATTGAGCTTTTGGCCATGTAAACCAATCCTAGCCTGGAAACCAGTGCTAAAGGGAAACCCTGTTGGTTTTGTGCTGAAAAGGAAGCTGAAAAAAGATCCACCCATCACCTGTTTTTTTTTAAGACAACTTTGTGTAAATGCATACCTTCTTTAATACCCCCCAAAGATTTCAAGTTTTTGGGCTCTACTTTGACAGACACTATATCTAGATCTGGTAGAATGTCACCGTGTCCCTTATACCCATCAGTCATGTTTATTGCAAGAGATGAAATGCAATTTCTATGGATACTCTGAGTATGGAGTCTCTGATAAAAGATTTGTGACGAGTTTTGCTTCAGAAAGTATCCTTTCATCTCTTTCTCTGTCTTGGTTTCCATTGCTCTGATGTCACGGGAGACGGGAGAAGTTCGGTGAAGGAGCTTCAGGAACTCTCCGGAGCCTCAGCCACACTTCTTCTGGCGTACGGTAGAGCGGGGATGTGTGAGCTCAGTCGATCAGAGCTCATCATGGCGCGTCCGACCAATGACGGTCAGCTTTGAGAGCTCGGCGCGGAATTTACCATCCTTGTGGGTCACTGGAAGAAACCACAAAGCGTGAGAAACCACAAACACGCAACTGCAGGTGATCATGCCACAGAAGATTATACACAAGGGCTTCTCTTGTGTTAATGGTATTGTGAGCCTGAAGTCATGAGACAAGAGGAGGGGCCTCACCTGCAGTGTCACCTACTGTGTACTCCTCATCCTTCAGAGGAACATCCTTTTGCCCTCCAACAGCTGCCTGGGACTGAGAGAGAGAGAGAAAAACAAGAATGAGGTAAAAAGAGCAAAGAACAAAACCACAAACACCTGAGGTGAAGTGAACAGCGTTTGTATAGTTCTTATTATTTCTTTCTGAACCAGCCACCCCACACCTTTTACAAAGGGGCCTGCCACAGAAAAGCACCACTGTAAGCTGACTGCAATGATTTTGATGAGGACATGCTCTGCAATCCCTCCCAGGAGCCTGCATGCTGCTGAGCTTTTGATCCGAGATGACAAGATTTTATGATTCGGATTAAGGTTTGATCTGGAGCCCCCATCAAACGTACCAGCTGCAGCACAGACAGGTTTAACACGTGCTGATTTCACCAGTTAAGATGTATTTCAGCACAAGTGGTGATGTATATAAAAAAGACTTTCTGCTCAGTAGTGTGAGTAATCGTCAATAGGTGCGCACCGATTCAGGTATTCTGGGCTGATGCCAATATTCAATGCTGTACGTGCACATGTCTGCTTATGCTGATGTTTTTATACAAACAGAAACTGGGATTAAAGATTATGGAGAAATGTAACATTTGTAAGGTGAATAAATGCAGGTATTTTTGCACAGTAGCTCAGGATCACTTTGCTTTACTCTTCCCAAGGTATGTTTTATAATGATTGCTGTGTCAATGTATCTCCAAAATGGTGACTTTATAGGAGAAGGCAAAAATGCTCTTAACTTTGAATGGACGTCAATGTAAAACAAGCAATTTATAGCATTTCTATTGGTCCAGTCATCCAGGGTTATTTACACAGTGTACAGAGCAGCTACAGGGTTTAAACCATGGAAAAAATGGAGATACATGGTTTCATTGGTCAGCAGCAAAGTATAATATTGGTTTAAATTATTGGTAAAAGAGGAATTCAAGCAGTTATTTCTATCTGCATAATTAAATGGTAAAGATGCAAATCATTCAGAGTGGTTTGATGTGAAACGTTAGGATAATGTTGTGCAGAAACCTGCCGTGTCAGACCTGTTCACAGTGGAGATGAATAAAACCAGACGTCTGAAGAGTTTAAGGCCTCTAAAAGCTCCCTCACAAAAAAGTTACACCAAATAGTTAGGAATACACTGCCTGATGCATGCACTGGCCTAAAATATATGTTTTTTTAACAGGTGGAGAGATATATGCAGGGTACTGTAGGGAAAATAGTCCCCAAGCAAACATTATCCTTAAAATTTCCTCACCACATTAAAATCATCAACATTACTTATAAAATGAACATGTGTAGGTTTACTGGTTGGTTTTCGAAGGTAAATAAATGATTATGTATGACCATGACTACATGTATGTTGTAGTCATGTTGACCCCGGTTCCATTTACCACCACTGCGAGGAAATCTTGGTTGGTCTTTACATCAACTTTTTAAACATTGCATCACATCCAAGCATCAACAATGATCTCCAAAATAACAACATATTAACATCACTGTGATTTCTAATTGTCAAATAGTATGTCCAAATATTTGTGGACACCCCTTCTAATGAATGCATTAGGCATTTTTAAGTTGGACCCCCTCCCCACACACACACACACACAGCTTATCTAGTCCCTGTAGAGAAGTGCTGCCAACAATCTCTGGACCAGATAAACATGATAAACATGAACCTATTGGCACCTAATTCCTAATGTAGAGACATGTACTCTTTTAATACCCTTAATTTTGGTAGGAAATATTAATGAGCAACTTCACGTATGGTTCTACTATGGCATACGAGACTGACAGGCTTTCAGCCGCTAATGAGGAATGCTCTGCATCTTGACTGAAGTACACAGAATAAGAGATACTCACATATGCACTGGCGTACTCAATCTTAGCTCCTTTAATCTCTGCTTTGAACTGCGTGAAAAACAAGTAGGATTTCCCTTGAGGCCTTTCATTAAAAAGAAGAGAGAGAGGAAAGGGAAAAAAAATCAATAAGATTCCCTTCATCTCAAATAAATGACAATATATGAAAAAGACAAACTCAAGACATGATTACACCATTTCAGAAACACAAATAGCAAACATCACACAATAGCATGTTTTAAAAGAGGAGTTCATTCAAAATGCTAATGTTCCGAACACTGAATGAACGAGAGCAGACGCTAATTACCATTATGCTAATGCGTTATGCAAACTGGTGCCCACAAACTTTTACTCGTTCATCTCCCTGCTAAAAAAAATCCAGCTTAGGACAAAAACATAGCCTATGCTGGTAAGACCGCTGGTTAAGCCCGTTGACCAGTTAAACTAGCCGGTCTATCAGTGTGACCAACTCATCAAGCAGGTTGACTGGTTTGATTAAGCCGGTCATACTGGTTGACCAGTGTGGTCAGGCTGGTCAATCACCTTAGTCATGGTTGTCAACCATCGTAGTTATGCTGGACATGATGGTCAACCACCACTGTGGTTCAGGCTGGTTATGCTGGTCAACCACATTAGTCATACTGGTCATGCTCACTAACCAGCTTGGTCTGGCTGGTCAAAAATCTTGGTCATGCAGGTTATACTGGGCAAACACCCTGGCCATGCTGTTCAACCACATTAGACATACTGATCGTACTGGTCAAGCAGCTTGGTCAGGCTGGTCATGCTGGTTAATTCTTGGACACACTGGTCATGCTGGTCAACCAGCTTGGTCAGGTTGGTCATGTTGGTTAGAAATTGTTGTCATGCAGGTTATACAGGGCAAACTCATTAGACATACCGGTCATACTGGTTGACCAGTGTGGTCAGGCTGGTCAATCACCTTAGTTATGCTGGTTATGCTAGTCAACCACATTAGTCTTAATGGTTAATTCTCTGTCATACTGATCATGCTCACGAACCAGCTTGGTTAGGCTGGTCATGTTGGTCAAAAATCTTGGTCATGCAGGTTATACTGGGCAAACACCCTGGCCATGCTGTTCAACCACATTAGACAAACTGGTCATACTGGTTGACCAGCCTGGTCAGACTGGCCATGCTGGCCAGCCTATCATACTGGTCAAGCAGCTTGGTCAGGCTGGTCATGCTGGTTAATTATTGGACACACTGGTCATGCTGGTCAACCAGCTTGGCCGTTCTGTTCAAACACATTAGACATACTGGTGATACTGGTTGACCAGCCTGGTCAGACTGGCCATGCTGGAACAAAAACACACCCTATGCTGGTCAAGAGCTAAGCCGGTCAACCATCCTACCCAGCTTTTGACCAGCTTGCTCTGGACATGCTGTTTGTTTGTTTTTCTCCAGCAGGACGGTTAGCCATGTTAGCATATTTGGCCAGGCTGTCCTTTAAAGAGCAACGCATGCCTGTATGTTAGGACAGCATAATGGAAGTTTATGCAATGTACACTTTCCGAATACACTGTAAACATCTGTGACCTTAGCATTGAATATTAAGCAGCCGCTGGTCTCGGATCACTTCAAAGGCTGCAGTGGCGGTGCTGGAGCACCACGCTGGGATTTATTACACCTACCGCCATACTGAACAAGAGAAGAGTCTGTCATCGTCGCTCAGACCCACACTCATCTGCCATTGCTGCAGGGAACACACACATAGAAACAAATACACACACATACACCACAGTCAGAAACCAGCTTTACATTAGTGCAGTCTCCAACTCCACAGAGGCGCAACACAGCCAAAGGGGTTCATAACTGATGAGTAATATCACAGAATCATAACGTCTACCTCAGACAGTGTATAAGAGTTTTAATGCCAATAAAGTCTGATTTGAGAGGTCATTAAATTGCATCTAATAATCAGCAACACCAAAACTCAGGAGGGATATCAAATAAGTCAAATTTATTTGTATAGCTTTTTACAACTGTTATCGTCACAAAGCAGCTTTACATTATTATTAGTAATTAATAAAAGACAGAAAAAAGAGAAATAATGTATAAATAAGGATCATAGACCCCCCAACAGCAAAAGTGGCACGGACAAACTCCCTCAGAGCTGGAGGAAGAAACCTTGGGAGGAACCTAGACTCACAAGGGGGACCCGACCCGTCCTCCCCTGATCAGAACTATTTATTAAATATTAATAAAAATTACCAAACCATATAAACTGTTGAACTGCTCTGATCATAATCATAATATAATAATCATGGTGTAGATAGTTAATAGTGGTAATAATAATAGTGGCAGATTAGAGTCCATTTAGGTATTCTACCTAAAAAAACAAATTATTGGGTCAAAGAATTTAACACAAGGTACCATTTTGCTCATGCCTTCATTCCAACATGTACCCAAATGAACTCTAGGCTAATATTTTGTACATTTGCTTTGTTTAATCCCATCTAAGCATTTATAACCTGCTAACATTTAGAAGTTCTGGGCTTATTACACAAAAGCCGCATATCCAACAGGACTGGGTCACTTAAACCCAGGAATCTCTTTTCTCATTTAGAGAGGTTTGGGGTGAAACGCTGCATTCTTGAGCAATTTACTAAGTCAGAATTGTGAAACCAGACGTCTGATGCCGCTCAAGATGCCCTCACAGAAAGTTATTACACCACATGGTTATGAATACATAAGAGATTTAAGAAGCGTTTGGCCTAAAATGCTTTTGGCCTTTAAATTCCATTAATTGCAGAGGGATACGCTAAATGTCCAAATGTTTGTGGACACCCCTTCTGATGAACACTGCCAACAGATTAGGACTCTCTGGGCACCTATTGGCTCTATGCTGCCTAATGCCAGTAGTGGGCTGGAGGGGTATAAGGCCCCCCAGCACTGAGCTGTGGAACACTGTGTTCTCTGAAATGATGGTGGTGCTCCATCCAATACGTCTGGGATGAGTTAGGGAGACACTAGTTTACCATCATAAACATTACATCTAAATCTACTATCCAGTTATTTATTTGGTTCATAGATAAAACACGAACGTCTTTGCGCTAGGCCTCCCTCAGCGTGCACATAGGACGCCAGCCAACACTGCCATATAGACCAAACGAGTGTATACCACCCTCATATCAACGTCATTACCAATAGTTGTTTTTGTATATTTTTCAATGTCATGTTGGAGGATGATGAATTACACCTGCGACTTGGTACAGACGTTGATAAAGGGGATGGTATGCACCCATTTGCTCTATATAGCAGTGTTGGCTGGCATCCTATGAGCATGCTGAGGAATGCCTAGTGTGAAGACGATGGAGTTTTATCCAGAGTCAAATAAATACGCTGTATTAAATATAAGTGCTGTCCGATTTCTCTCCAACAGATTCAGAACATTTTGAAGGGCAGCCTGTTCATTTCCTTTTTGTGAAATACCCAAATATAGTTTAGCTGCTGTGCAGGACACACTTCACTATTACCACAACTACACTGGGATATGGGACGGTTGATTCTTTCCATTCCAAAGACCACAAACATTCAATTAAAAAAAGACATCAGTGGATAAAGCCAATTAAATTCCCCCTATTGTGCTAATTGTCTCTTAATTGTCTTATCTTAATTATCTTAATCAAAGCAGTTTACATACCTAAACTCTACATTTACATCACTGTAAAGACTTCAGTCTCACCTCATTGGTACCTCCTTGAGATGCATAGGTGAAGATGCACTCATATTCTTTCTGGAAAATAAAAAACTGAAGTTAGTACTAGTGTATAATGAAACCTAAACATCCTTATAGAATGGATATAAATGTGTATGTCTGTAAAACAGTGTAGGGTAACAATAAAGTCTTTAAAAAAAATACATAAATAAATAAAAAGAATACAGGTTTGGTTCCAGCCATGTCCTTAATGTCCCCAGCCATCGCATCCATCAGCAGCACAGCTGTACTTCATTTAACTTGATGAAACAGTGATTAGTTACCAGGTTTTGTGTGAAAACTACAACTAATTCTAGGCTTCCTAAACCCCATAGACCCTGTATGCAAGCCCACACTTTCTAAGTGATTAATCAGTTTCATAGGTCCTAAAACAGAATCCTGAGGGACTCCACAAGATATTCTAAACCAAATAGTTACCAAATAATTCACATAAGCTGTATGTTCACATAAGCGTTAATATTAGGATTAATTACTAAATAATAAACTTACAGTTTAAGGGACTCACGAGAGCACTAGAAAAATGGGTAAATGAACAAATTGGCGTACATAAAATATTTTAACGTTTTATTAAGTATTAATTCTGATAGTCAATTCTGAAGTGTTTAATTTAAAAGACCCCAAATCTGTCCATCAAGTTTTTACTCATAAAATCACATTAATAGTAAAAACTGTTTGGCTTTTTCCATTTTATTATTCCTCACGACGACCTGAAAACATTTAAGGTAGTGTTATTTTCGTTTCTGCTTTGTGTGTTATATATAAAGTATAATGTATATATTTTATAATATTAATTCTAAATATTATAAAGTATTTATTCTGATATTAGTGTTTATTTGGGAAAATAAAAGTAGAGATAAAAAATAATGCCCCAGTAAAACGCAGGTCTCAGGTGCTTAAGACTTTTGTACAGTGTTGTATTAAAGTATTATATTAAATTGTTATTGTATTGTATATTGTATATGTACAGTCTTTTAAAGGATTCTTTACCATTGAAACTGTCATTAATGTGTTTGTCAGCATGGCCTAATTCAGGCTAAAGGTGCAGGTTTATATAAAACTACATAAAAAAATTAATCTGTGTGTTTCTGGCCATCTATTCATTCATGGGCTGTAAGCAGGGCTGTAAGCAGGGCTGTGGTGTGAGAAGCCCTTTATCTGACCCAGGTTCCAGTCATCAACTGACGCCAAGTGGAGCGACTAGCAATGTCCGAATCGTGAACGAATCGGTTCTTTTAAACCGACTCTCTGTGACAACTTAACTTTTTTTTTTTTATTAAGCATGTACAATGTGTTACTGGTTGAAGACTTGTAATAACACTTTTATAATATTTGAAGAATTAATTTTAAAAAAGAAAATAAAAAAGATTTTTGTTTTATATAAACAAAACTGATTCGCTTTCTAACTGATATAAACTGGCTTTAATTATTATTTTTAAGCAACAGAGTAACGGACATCTGACTCGTTCACTTAAATCAATCTAGCATTGTTGTGAATGCAGGGAAGGAGAATAAAGCTGGCTGTTTTCATCATTGTGGACATCATCTAACTTGAATCCCAGATGATTCAAGTTCCCCTTGTATATAGTGCAATGAAATTGGGTCTTTAGCACCCCAAATATGGTGCAATAATTCATTCATTAATAATCAACACCGGCCTTTGTGGGGAATATTGGTGAAAACTGATTTAGAAGATTATTTAAGGGAGAAATAATGAATCACATTGTTGAATCGAACAATCGATTCATTAAAATGAACAACTCGAACGAGTCGCTTCCGGAAGATCCGCTCTTAACCAATGAAAAGCTGACTTGTGGACGTCCAGCACTGGCGATATTTAAAAGTCCCACGGACCTTTCCTTTAGGGATTTATTAATAAAACCACATTAATAATAAAGACTGTTTGGCTTTATTAGTGTTATTATTTATCACGACGATTATTATTAACATTTAGCCAATGTTACTTTCGTTTCTGCAGAACTTGCTCGCTAGCTAAAACTAGGACCCCTAAGATTTATTTACTGCATTTAACCTTTAAATGACCATGATATTAAAACTATTTAAATATAAGTTATTTAACAGCTATAACGTGGTCTTTAGTTTATGAATAAGTAAGTTAGTTCCTGGACTACACTGTTTACACTGTTCGCCATTACAGCCGGTCAGCTGCTTTCTGCACCACTTCTGCCGTAAAAGTCTCACAGGTTTCACATATTTACAATAATACCGTAATAAATCATCCATTACAAGCTCAAATAACAGCCAGCTCCTCATTTCCTCGTATGTCTGACAGCTGCTTACCATCTTCTCAGAGAAGGAGTGCACCACACCTCCCGGCTTCACGTTGAACTCCACTGTTTTCGCGCTGTCGCTGGAGGCGCAGACAGACGCGAGCGCGGAGAATAAGATCAGCTGCTTCCCCCAGAAGGAAAAGGCAGGATTGCCACCGGGATTCAGGCTGTGACAGAGAGCCATGGCGGTATGTGAAACCGGCAAGCTAAGCTAAGCTAATCCTTATTTGAATGAGGAGTAAGCGGGGTGCGTTCCATTCCGAGGGAATCTCGACAAAGCTGTCCTCCCTACTCCCTACGCCCTACGCCCTACTCCCTACTCCCTACTCCCTACTCCCTACGCCCTACACCCTACTCCCTACACCCTACACCCTACTCCCTACTCCCTACACCCTACTCCCTACTCCCTACTCCCTACGCCCTACTCCCTACGCCCTACTCCCTACACCCTACTCCCTACACCCTACTCCCTACTCCCTACGCCCTTCTACACTGAGATCCCAGAAACAGACTGACGATACTGACCACTCCAAATACTTTAAAGTATCCAAATACTTAATATTCATATAATATTCAGACACTTACCATTTTCCTTCAATTTAATAAATAAATTAAGGGAACAAATTATTACATTGATTAAATTAAGGGAACAAATTATTACATTGATTAAATTAAGGGAACAAATTATTAAATGTATTAAATGAAGGGAATGAATTATTAAATTGATTAAATGAAGGAAATGAATTATTAAATTTATTAAATGAAGGGAACGAATTATTATATTGATTAAATTAAGGGAACAAATTATTAAATTGATTAAATGAAGGGAACGAATTATTATATTGATTAAATTAAGGGAACAAATTATTAAATTGATTAAATGAAGGGAACGAAGTATTAAATTGATTAAATTAAGGTAATTAATTATTAAATTGATTAAATAAAGAGAACGAATTATTAAATTGATTAAATTAAGGGAACAAATTATTAAATTGATTAAATTAAGGTAATTAATTATTAAATTGATTAAATGAAGAGAACGAATTATTAAATTGATTAAATTAAGGGAACAAATTATTACATTGATTAAATTAAGGGAACGAATGATTACATTTATTAAATTAAGGAGGGAATAAAATTCATTTGAGGGAATGATTTATTATATTGAGGGAATGGTGTATGTGCCTAAATATCATATTTCTACCATAATACTTTGGGGTATACCAGATATAACAAGGTTATCCTAAGAACTGGCCAATTCTGTAGCTACATGAAGTAAAGTAGAAACATGGCATTTGAGCATTAAATAAAGACAATAAAGTGTGTAGTTTATATTTTACTTGAAAAGTGTTAATTAATTAATAAATTCATGATTAAATTAAGCTTAATTGGTTACTACTTCCAGGCATTTGCTAGACTTTTGTTACATGGTCACTAGGGTGAAACTATGGTATCCCTGATGGTTGCTATGGCAGTTGCTAAGGTATTTGGAGTAGTTGTTAAAGTGTAACTAAGTGGGTGCTATGGTGTTGCTAAGGTTTTCCTATGTTACATTAAGGGCTCTTTGAAGCAGCAGTACAAAACCCTTTGTGGTGGAGGTTTGTTCTTCTTTATGCCCTAAATAGGCGACTATTATGCTGTTTGGAGCGCACCCCGAACTGCCTTGTTTGTTTTATGTGGACTGAATGCAGCCTTTCAACTGAGGCTTTTGCCATCAACTGGGCTGGAGTGGCTATTACAGTATTCTGTATCCTACTGAGCTTAAAGAGACCAAAAACTAATGAAACAGGGAATTGTGTTGATGACTTACCTGTTAGCAGGCTGTGTGGTCCCCAAATAACATTTTATAGATGTTTATTTGAGGATATATCATCTACAACACTTCTGACATTAGCACTAGGCTCAATCCACATCCATGAAACTGACCACATGTGCGTAAGTTCATGGCGGCAAAGGTCTCCCGTGAGTCACGTTCACTGTACGTGACCTGCAGGTTGAACTCTGCACTATATTGGCTGTGGAATTTCACTCCTTTCTGTCATTTTAATGGAAGCAGACAAGGGTGGCCTGCAGGAGGCCTCTGCAGAGCCTCAGTCTGTTTGAGCAAACTCAACCAGCTCTGACCTCTTTGTCTGGAGAAGCAGGGGAAACAGCAGGCACCCGACTGTCTGCCAGTCAATCAACAGCGAATCGCATTAGAAAAACGTTAGCAGACTGTTAGACTGTTTTCTGTTGACGCTTCCTGATTTCTTGGCCCCTGCCTCGTTCACTTAGTACTGTCTCCCCTCCTTCTTCAAGCCTGTATGTTCACTTAATTATGCAGTCAAAATGTTTAAAACCATTAAAACCTCCTTAATCTTTGTGTTTACAGAAATCGGCGTACATGCAGCCAGAGTTCTTCGCTTTTAGCTGAGCATCCGAATAGAAATTGGATTTAATGACTTGAAAAATGGATCAAACTGGATCCATTGAGGAAATGACTCCCAGCATCAAGGACTATGGTAATTTGCTGATGTTTAATCCGGGACTCAAGTGTTTGAATTTGGTTATTTGGATTTTGCTCAGCACGTAAATACACCAGCCTTTTTTACACTTTTTTAAAAACAAAAACAGTTTATATGTACCTGCTTGAGTCAATAAGGCCTTCTCTGTCCTTCTCTTGCATAAAATGTTCTTCCAGTGATGCTTAAATTACATTAATCAGAAAAATACACTGACTTCTCTCATGAAGGCAGGTTAGAACGAAGAATTTGGAAGAATTTAATGGGTTTTGTCAAATAGAAGAGAACAGTGATGCGACTGTGATATTAATAAATGCAGAGAACACGTATCGCCTGGATGTATATACGTCATATTATTTAAGTCAGATGTGTGCAAATTATTTTATTAAAGCAAAATAACAGAACAGGACAGGACAGGGAGTGTGTCATTCCGAATTATACAACAGTTACTTCCGGCCACACGAGCTGATTGGTTGAGAAGTGGCTTAACCACTGTGGTCGATTCTCAGTCTGAGTTCTTGTCTGTCCAAGTACTGCTCCATTCAGAACCTCGCATCTAGCCAGGTACAGTCCGAGGAAGTATCAGGACTTGTGTGGGCTTGGCACAGCTAAATATCCCAGAATGCATTACGGAATAGCATCTTACAGTCCTCGAACTGAGTCAAACTGTTGCTATAAAGCACATAATAAATACAATTTGGCTGTGAACACACACACACACACACACATACACACACACCAGTGGACAGTGAGCACACATGCCCAGAGTGGTGGGCATCCTTTGCTGTGGTGCCCAATGAGCAGAGATGGTGAAGGGCTCTCTCAACCAATCAGCTCATGTGGCTGGAACTAACTGTTGTATATACCTCTTTATTGGTATATGGTATATTTAATTTAATCATATTAAAAGTCATAATAATATTCATAAATAAACACCAACATTAAAAAAACATTACAAATTAAACCAACTAAAATCAAACACAATCCCAAATCCTAAATTTCAAAGCACTCTTACTTGAAAAGCACACCAAGTTCATAAAACACACACAAATACACAATAATACTGGATCACATTGAAATATCCACACTGAACACAGTCTAAACACAGACCAAAGCTCTACAACATCTGTAACATCTGTATATTTCTTATGGCTTCTATACACTATATGTCCAAATATTTGTGGAAACCCTTTCTATTGGCTGCATTCAGCTACTTCAGGCACAGATGTGCAAATGCACACACACACACAGCTCGTCTAGTCCCTCTAGAGAAGTACTGCCAATAGAATAGGACTCTCTGCAGGAGCAGATCAACATCATGAAGTTATTGGCACCATGCTGCCTAATACCAGGCGTGGGCTATAGAGGGGTATAAAGCCCCCCAGCAGCATTGAGCTGTGGAGGAAGTGGAAGAACTGTGTTCTCTGGAATGATGGATGGTGGAGCTCCATCCAGTAGTTTTGGGATGATGAGGTGGGGTGGAGATCATCATCCAACATTCTGACCTCACTAATGCTCTTGTTACTGAATACAATCAATGAGTGTCAATGAAAGAATGAATGAGTGTCCCAATACTTTTGTCCATATAGTGTATCATTAGCTTGTATGTCTGGAACAATGCAATAGTATAGTATAAGGTATAGTATGGTGTAAATATTCTGTATTTTATTGTGTACATATTGCATATTAACTACAGTGAGGGAGTGTACCTAGGATTTTCACTCCTTTTACGTGTATTAATACAACAATAAAAGGCATTTGATTTGATTGGATTACAAAATTTCTTTTTCAGAATAATAATAATAAAGCAAACGATTATAAATGAAGCATTATGTCCCACACGCTGCAGGACAGACTGGATCAAGCTCTGTGAAAAGAAAGTGGGGTTTAGGTGATATTTTATTAATATGGAATCATCTGCCTGCAAATGAACTTACCCTGTAATTCTGCAGTTGTGAGCTTGTACAAGAGAGCCAGTGTATCTGACATCACACCGGACCACGTTGTTGGAGAAATCAGACTCCTGTACTTGGAAATTGGGGTTCACTGTCACCTGAGAGTGAAAAGAGTGAGAGGTCAACTATTAGAGTTTACATTCGTTTTTTTTTAGAAGTAGGGGAGAAATGCATATCGCTTAACCATAAAAATTGGACAAAAGTATTGGGACACCTGCTCATTTATTGTTTCTTTCTAAATCAAGGCTATTAAAAAAGTTGATCCTGCTTTTTCCGGAGTAACTGTAACTCTCTACTGTCCAGGAAGTTGATTGTATTCAGCAGCAAGAGCTTTAGTTAGGTCAGCATGTTGGATGATCACCACCTCACCTCATCTCTGGCATGGTGGCATGATACCAATAGCTTAATTTTAGTTTATCTGCTAAAATGAGTCGGTCCTATTCTATTGGCAATACTACTCTATAGATACTAGGCAAGCTGTGTGTGTGCATTTGCACATCTGTGTCAGCTATACATGCAACTTAAAGTAGCTAAATGCATTCATTAGAAAGGGTGTCCACAAACATTTGGACACATTTGATGGTGAATGTAATGTAACCATGTAGCGTAACTATGGAAACGAACGCACTGTCACCTTGGAAACCATTGTAGCATAACTGTGGACATAGGCAGCATCACGTAAATGTAAATGGGTATAGGCCAATGATGCATGGTTATGCTACAATGGTTTCCATGGTGATGCTGCATCCATTTCCATAGTCCATCTATGGTTTCCAGGGATTTTATCCCTCACATAATTATATATTTCTCGCTACCTTGTAAAATTGCAGAAGGCCATGTCAGAGGTCATGTCCCACCATCTCACCTTCAAGACGTAGTCTCCAGGAGGAACGTCTGTCACGTCGATCCACTGACAGTCAATGCTGGCGTGGTAGGTGTCGTAGCAGCCTGGACCTAAACCCTGCTCCAAACACAAGCGCAGTAGCACAGATTTAAAGTCTGCAGACGTCAAGCAGGAGCTTCACCATAGTTTTATGACTGAGTGTCTGATGTCTGAATTATAAAGGAGGTTCATGGTCACTAATGAAGTCCTTACTAGTGCTCACCTAGCGTGAAAGCAGCTGCATATGATAGGAGATGAAGTGCAGAAGGGGCTTTACCTGGGTGTGAGCAGTGCAGGCATATCTACGCCGAACACCTGGATCACAGCTGGTGTCCTCCAGACAGAAACTTGCTTTGTGTCCCTCTGCTACCTTTTGGCCTGTAGAAGCATCCAGAAGGTCATAGCTGCTGAAGGCCTCCATGCTGTGGTAATGTCTGAAGGATGGATGAAACATGGTTGGAACTGATATATGAATAAAACACTAGGCCCTGATGGGCTTTTAAATCTCAGAATTGTTCACAGCTCTGCTTGTATTAATATTTATTAATAAATTAATATGGAAAAATATTGTGCAAGCAGGTTTTAAAGAGAACCCGTTGGTGAATAAGGTCCAGTATCTACAGACGTACTGGTGGCAGCTGTGCCATTCCCACTGATGCTGTGGCCTCTCAGGAAGAAAGTCTGCAGTGCCTTGATTTTTGACCCTCTGGGGGAACCGGAGAAGAACCCTGTAGTCAAGGTCTCGCACACTTCGTCTGTAAGCAGAGCTGAATAAAGAAAGGCAAAGGGATTCTATCAGGTTAGTGCTGGACACAAATGCACACGTCATAAAACCCTGTTAACTAGTCAGCATATCCATGTGCAACACCGTGGTTCTCACACCCGTCCTCAGGACCCTTAGCTGGTCCACGTTTTGCTGTAATCCAGGTTTCATCACATCTGAAGCACATTCAGCATTCTTAATGGCCTGGTTCAGGCGCAGAAATAAAAATAAAGGTGCTTTAAAGGGTTATTTGAGTGATTTCACAGAAGAACCACCTTAAAGAGCCATTTCTGAAGAACGTTTAAATGGGAATCTTTACATTAATTGAGGGTTCTTCGCACTCAAATGTCTACAGAAATGGGTCTCATTGGAAGCAAAAATTATTATTCGATGGCATTACTCAAAGAACCTTTTATAACACCTAGAGTATGATGAGATAACACAGAAATGTGGACCATCTGAAGGTCTCAGAGGACTGATTTGAGATCCACTGGTGTGAATTTCAGAGCTGATCTCCTACTGAAACATTTACATCCATATAGCCAGTACTGACAAACAACAGTCCACATATTTTATTACATTTTGCCAAACTTTTATAGTATACTTTTCACAGTTTTGGAATCTCAAATGCCCTTTTTTGACACTTTTAACTCCAAAATATAATACATACGATTTCCAGTCCAATCAACAAAGCATCTAACCTTCTTGCTAATCTAATCTTTACTAGATTTCCCCTCCAACCCACCCTGTAGTCACTACACTTGTACATGAGGAACACATAACAATATATTTTCTTCAACATTCAACTAAACAGATCATTCCAGGTGTGCTAAAATAAAAAAGAAACCACCCAGATGTGCTGGACTCCTCTGGCACTGGACATTTAAAAGGAACAGTAGATGGTCTTATGGTACATTACTGGAGTTGGATTCCTTATTGCAGGTGTATGAAACCCACAACAACTGGCTTCATGCAGTATGGCGTCTTATTAATTGTATCTTTAAGGTAGGCAGGGTCAGTACAGGCTGGACGCACCGGGACAGGCAGTTCTCCTCAGCTGCACATCTCAGAGCATACATCTGCACACGCTGGATATAAGACGCAGCTTGAATGTAGTGTGGATCAGGGACGAGGTCCGGCAGACCTGGGCGATATGAAAGTTTTGTGTTAATTCTGCTAAATGAGAAGAGGTGTGTGCCCAACATGCCCATGAGGGGCTCACATGGGTGGAACCAGGGTTAAGTGGGTTCCTGGTGGATTTGTACATACTTTGTTACTACTGGGCTTCCCAAATGAGTCCCATTGTTACATCCCACCTTAATCCCACATGGGTCCCGTCTAGGGCATATGTGCAGTGTACAACCCAGATGGGGTCCATGCGTAATCTCTCCTGGCCCCCTCACGGACCCTGGTGGGAATAAATATGTGAGGCCAACATGGAACCCGAGGACAAAAAATTCTGGTTCCCAATTGGGCACCCCATACAGGCATGGACATGTTAGCTGGGGAGGCATTCATGTAATCTAACAAATGTAAATAACTTTATAGATAACTAACTCATAAATATAAATAACTCATAAATAACTCATAGACTAATGAAGAACAGGGTTTTATAAAGGTGCAGTGGGGCCCAAACGTCTGGGGCCACAAATTAAAAATGCCTTTCCTTTCATTATACTCAAAATACAGAATTTCAGTATTTGGTGGTAAGTCCCCCTGTTGCTATAATAGCAGTGTGCACTTAAGGTGGATATTCATTGTGGTCTCAGACTTTTGGACCCCCTTTTGGATAATTCTATAGTAAGATTGCCTTACCATGATGGAAATATCTAGTACCATAGCCTGGTCCTCTGTTTTGCTGCCTCCCCGTTGACGGATTTAGATCATAGAAAACTGAATTTCTACTCTTTCCATTGGAAGTGTGTTCATCTTCCATCACATCGTCACCTGTTCGCCTTCGGTCAACCTGAAACGGCGCATTTGCTCCATCTGTACTGTTGTAGTCATAGAGTGTGACTGGAGGAGATCTGCTGGCTGGCTGTGGAACCCCTCCTTGACCAGCTGTGGAGCCAGTGGCTGATTGGGTGCGTCTTTGGTCTGGTGCAGATGTAGCATTTGTTGAGTTTGAAGAGGTTTGAGAAGTCGGTGTCGATGGTCTGGCCTCCAAAGCACTTCTCACAGTCCCTGGGTGTGGAGAAGGCCGATGCTGATGGCTCCTGGGCTCTGGTATTCCAGATGTCATGTCATTTCTTGTGTCTGCGTGAGGAGCAGAGACTCCAGGTCGTGTGTGCTCTCCCTGTCTTCTTTGGGACCTCAGAAGGGTGTGTCTGGAGACGAACAGCGGGGTGGTCCTCCTCGCGGCTGAGGGCACATAGTACTCGGACCATGTGCTGGTCAAGCTGAAAAGGTGGCCGTTGTTTTCCCAGTGGACCTGACGTCTCTTTGGTGAGGAGTTGCGCACCCTCGCCGGGCGCTGTGCCGTGCCGAAGACGACCAAAAGGCACAGCAGGGACAGCATGAGTTCGCATCTGGACATGGTGAAGGAACTGAAGGTTAACGCTGGCGATGTGAAGGTGCTGCAGCTCTACAGCTCACCTCCTCTCAGTCCCTCACTTTTAGAAGGAGGCGTGCACTGAGTGTGTGTTTACACACCTCTCTCTCTCTGCCTCTGTCTTACTCTCAGTCACTCTCTCTTTCTCTGTTTAGGAAAGCACAAAGGTCTCAGGCATATTCACATTCATGACTCAGGTAGAAGTGAGTGGAGATACTAGGGTTTAAAAAAAAGACTTCTATAGAAGCTGAAGTATCAACGGAAGCTTTTTACTCCAGTAAAAGTGTAAAAGTACTGGTTTCAGAACGACTCCAAGTAGAAAAGTAAAAGTAATGGAAGGAAAACAAAGGCCGAAAGCTTAGGCCGCGCCACAGGGGTCAATAGTGCACTACCCCCCCCCCCCCTCCCCAAAACCCCATTCCTCTAAAAGTCATAATGAGGAGAATGTTCTATTAAAATGTTGATGTTAAAAATGTTGGGCTAGGCTCCTGTTTCAGCTGCAGATCTGCCCATTGAAAATGAAGCATTTCAGTAATATCAGCTCTATTAAAGGAGCGTCTCTGTGCTCTACTGAGCATTAACATGAGCTTCATGGAGGAAAATATGAGGAGTCGTTGTCTAGAAGTTTTGTAAAGCTGCAGAAAGTCAGACTTCAGAGGCGTGTGATCAATAAGCTTTATTGGAGTGTAAATGTGGGGCTCAGTCGGGACGTTTCAGTGCAGCTCTCTTGAGTCTCTGCCACGGACACAGTCTTCATACTAGACTACAGACGTCTGCTGTGAGCTCGCTGGAGAGTGACGGGACGTGTGCAGGTGTGATGGATCGCTTATAAACCAATAGGGAGTTAGAATGGTGTCTGTTTATACTTCTCATCCAATCACGATCAGACTCTCACTTTCCGGATGGAGAGATTTATCTGGAGAGGGTTTTTATTGATGACGAGCCGGAATGAAAACTAAGGGAAAAGAAATAGGAGGAACGAGGCTGTTTTTAAAATGTAAGGAGGTGAAAGTTCAGATAATTGGGTGAAAATGTGAGAAGTGGAAGTAAAAAGTCGCTGAAAAGTAAATAATTACTCCAGTAACGTTTAGAAAACCAACATTTCTACTAAAGTAAGGTAACAAAGTATTTGTACTTTATTACTTGACACTTTTGGGAAGGCATACACACAAAGAACAGGGTTTCTAAGTGCATGCATTCAGATTCACTCTCTGAAAGTAGCAACATCTAGTTAGGCCTTAGGTCTAGTATATATATCATTCATTTACATGTGTAAATCAATAAATCCACAAGAGCCTGAACTGACCTGACCACCAGGGTGCACTGCAGATAAAGCTGGGCACTCGGTTCACTGGCGCTTACATCACAGCGGAGTTCCTTGGTATGTTCTGTACTCTTAAGCTTGGTAATCAGCAGGGACACATGATCAAGCGAGGCCTAGTGATAATGAAACAGCGAGCTTGTTGATGATACCGAATGTAAC
The DNA here is from genome assembly GCF_030463535.1 of Salminus brasiliensis. Taxonomy (NCBI): domain Eukaryota; kingdom Metazoa; phylum Chordata; class Actinopteri; order Characiformes; family Bryconidae; genus Salminus; species Salminus brasiliensis. The sequence goes on along the minus strand of NC_132894.1, from coordinate 4,514,233 downwards.
TAAGTACGTTCTCTCCCAGTACAGTACTCTAGTCCCCTCTGAGATGCAATGGAAGCCCCTTATTTGGTCCCCTGCAGAATCACAGAGATGAAATGTGAAAACCCTGTAAAGGGTTTGAAGAACCTCCATGTCATAAGTGTTCGAAACCCATTGAGGCTTCATCGTAGAGCTTTGTTGGACTTATGTGGAGGTCCTTTAAACCTTCAGAGGTTTATTATACACATATAATTTACATAAATGCTTCTCTTAATATATACTAAATGGACAAAAGTATTGGGACACATACTTATTCATGCTTTCTTCCAAAATCAAAAGGATTAAAAAAGAGTTTTTCCTGCTTTTGTTGGAGTAACTGTCTTTACTGTACATTCTAGTAGATTTGGGATTTGCATTGCTGTGAGGATTTGATTGCATTCGTTGACAAGGAATTTCAGTGAGGTCAGGATGTTGGATGATCACTATCCCACCCCACCTCATCCCTAACTCATCCCAAAAGTACTGGATGGAGCACCACCATTCATCATTCCAGAGAACACAGTTCTTCCACTGCTCCACAGCTCAATGCTTTTTACCCCTCTGGCCCACACCTGGCATTAGGCATGATGCCTCTAGGTTAATATTTGTCTGCTCCAGAGAGTCCTATTCTTTTGGCAATACTGTGCAGGAACTAGACAAGAATTGACTACCTTCACACTATAGTTTTTGGCACACCCAATGCAATCACCCAATGCAATTTTAGCCAATCATTAACATCTGCTTAGCAAACCTTTTTACGTACATCTGACGAGACTCTCACTGCACTGTACCACTTCTTCTCAATCTGTGAATCCAGTCACACACCCTGCAGGTATTTATAGCCTAGTTAGATCGTCCTAGTGCATTGCAGGAGCCGGACGTTACTACCAGTTACACATGCAAGATGCCATATTTTTTGTCTGGGGAACTTTTACACCATTATAAAACCATTACCCTAAATAACACTTGAGGAACCTGTTATAAAATGAGGTATTTTGATTATTGGAACACCTTCTGTAGGTTTCATACAGCACAATAAAGTCAAAAAACCTCTTTCCAATACGTTATAGAACCATTTTAGCTTCAAGTGTTTAAGATGCTATAGTATACTTTAATATAAAAAACATTTAATTTAATTTAAATTAGAGTATCTTATAATAATTTCATTAATTTTAATAGATTTTTCAATTATGCAATGTTAATATTGCCTGGAATATTAACAGTGATGATTATAAACTACATAAGAAAAGCTGGACTTCTAGGAATTTGTTTTAGGCCCAATATTAGATTCGAATATTACATTAATTTACTAGGTTTAATTGAGAAATGCCATTTCTTTGACTTAAAAGGTGCAAATAACTGAAAAATAAACTGTAAATAGAAACCAGCCCATGTCCAACATGCTATAACTCCCCATTATCTGAAAGCCTTCAAGATAGGTGACCTAGAAATACCAATCACTTTAAAAAGAATTCATCCGGGAAGTGTGAGAAAGAGGCCTCGTCAAAGTAATGCTAAGAATACGCTGCTGCTGTTCGACTTTAATCCTCGTAGATTAAAATATTTGCAAACAAAGCAGTGGAAATGACCAGTCATCCAGAAACACACAGGATCACACACGGCCCTGTATTATAAAGGCTATTTCCCCTCTCCTGGCATGGGAAGAATCTCAGCTAAATATACACACAGCACCCGCATATGTCCGAAGTATTTAAGGGCTCCCAGTAATTTGTGCGTGACTCATTTGTAGCCTACGTTACTTATCCCTGCGTGGTGAAAATAGTGACCATTGCGTTGAAATTGAGGAGCAGAAAATAAATAAAAGCTCTACAGACCATTTAAAATTCTTTTAGGTGTTCCGGCCTGTTCTACATTTAAAGGGGGTCTGGCCTCCTTCAGGAACATGTCTAGACTGTGCTTGTTTTCCCTTCAGTTTGATGCTCAGTATAGACTTTATTGCTCAGTGTAGCAATGGCAGACATGGATGAGTGACCAATGCGTTACAGTGGGCAGAACTCACACCTTTATAGCCAAGAAAAGGTCAAACAGTGTAAAGTGACAGAGTGAGCTTGCTGGTATTATTGTAATGACTCACTTTGTGAATCACCATCTGTGTTTATATGTCCTGTTGACCTTTGAGGAGTGTCCAGTGGAAACTGCTTTCTCAGACGCATCATTCAATGGATACTGTCCACTTTATCAGAAACTCCTGCCTTGGAACAACTCTTCTGGCCCCAACATGTACTTGCTTATAAGTTTGTGGACGAGTAGGACCACCATTGAACAGATATTATTCAGATTCTGGACCATTCTCAGCTGGACGTAGGCACATCACGGTCACTGCTCGGTTGAAATGATCCAACCATAAGCATCTCTGTGGTCAGAAACTGACAATTAATGAGGAACCAGAGGATGCCCAACACAAATGATCCCTGGTGATGATACACCAGCAAGGTGGAGCTACATTGTAGAGGATTCCATCAAAGTGTCCAGTGTGCATTCAGCCCAATAAGAAATTCCAGAGGCTTGAAGACCAGAGTCCCGAGGTTGTTAGTTAAGGTAGTAAATCTACAGCGCATTCGTCTGAAGTGATTTTCAGACGTAGCACACCTATGACCATGTTTTTTTAAATCTTACAGTGTCAGGAATGTAGTCACACTCTCCGACCCTCAGTCACCCATCACACTGACACTCCAGTGTCACCTGGTTGTGTAACTGTATTATAAGGCATCTGACTCGCGCTGCAGTGCCAACAAACTGTCCACAGCTTGGCTTCAACATCTACAGCGAAGAGTAGAACCTGCAGCCAGCCAGCACCCACTTTTCCACACTGGCCTTTTGAGATCTTGAAGAGCCACCCCAGCCATCTGGTCATTTTTGGTAGGGGGTTGTGATTTGGCTTATCATGTTCATGATAGAGAGAGAGCAGACTACACCACAATGTTTGTGTATATATATATATTTTCATATGGGTTCAATTCCTGGGCTCGTCAAGCTGCCACTGTTGGGCCCTTGAGCAAGGCCCTTTACCCTCTCTGCTCCCTGGCGGTGGAATTGGCTGCCCACCGCTCTGGGTGTGTGTGTGTATACTCACTGCCCCTAGTTCACTAGTGTGTGTTCACTACTACAGATGGGTTAAATGTGGAGGACACATTTAGCTGTACATAGTACAGTAACAAATACGTGCACCTTTACCATGGTCACTGCATTTCTATTTCTTTAAAATCGAAATAGAAGTTTACTACACAACCGTGACAATGTACGTATAGAAAAGCACATAGTAATTGTTCTAGTTATATAGATAAAATGACTGCCTGTGGACCATTTCTTTGTATTAATAAAATATATATATATATATATATATATATATATATATATATATATATATATATATATATATATATATATATATATATATATATATATATATATATATATATATATATATAATAAGTTACTTGGGAGTACCATCCTCACCAAAGCAACAGAACATTAGTTGGCTCAGTACATTAGTCTGTACAACAAAGCTACTTGGCACAAAACAGCCACCTAAAGAAATTAGGCACAATGTGTAATGGAACAATGGGAGGGACTAACTGCAAATGGGCAGTATAAACACAAATGCCTTCTGTATTTAAATGATAAATGTGAATATTTAGGTAAAATGTGTGTTAAGTTGCCATGTGTTCATTTAATAACTATGCAAGTTGTGCCTAATCTGTCAGAAGCAGAGTGATGATACAAAAAAGAAATACAACATGTGACAGTAATAAACTGGAGTTTATTTGGCAAACATTTTTCACTGAATGGTAAGGTGACTATTGCCTTCATGGATTAAGAGTAACTAGGTACTGCCTTGAATAGTATTCAAATAGAAAGAATAAAATAACTTTCATAACAAACCCTAAAATGAAAAATGTTTCTCCAAAAACATAAGTTAACATTCCATCATCCTATTTACAAAACATATGCATTTGGTTTAAAAATCAAAAAAAGAAAAATCAAATTAAATCAGTGGAAGGTATTTACAGTTCTGTACACATGAGCTGCTGCTCAGGATGCTCCTGCTGAAAGACAAAAGAGAGAAGTAGTGTCAATTTGCATGCTCACCACTTTAAAAGCTACTTGCACAATGGTAACAATTGTGGCCTCAGTCAGACTGGATCATTGGCTACAGGCAGAACAGGGCAACAATGCAGCCCCCCACCCCCCTCCCTAAAGTCTATTGGAATTCAAAGGTACAACTTAGCATTTGAAGTGCACTTCCATGTAAATTTATATGGTCAAAGTCTTTAGTGGGTTTTAGACATTGGTCTAAAGATTGACAATTGTGCCCCCCCACCCCCACACCAAATTTTAAATCCCATGGGGGAAAAACTAAATAAATAAATAAATAAAAATAAACCGTAACAGTTAAAATGTGTAGAAGCATGTGTAGTCAGTCATATGCCTGTATGTGTAATACCTTGAATAATTTTTTCTTTATCAATGACTGAGTGGAAAACTCAATGTGCATATCTAAATACCAGTTACCGCTTCAGATGAACAGTATGAATTTGCAAGAACCACCCAACTGAGGCCCTAGTGGGGTGGGGATCATGGACATGCTAAAAATAGTGCTACACTTTTCAGAAGAGCTAAACCACTTGTCTGTTTCATCCAATGTGACATCTTTAGTAACATACTCATGACTGGAAGGACAAGATAAGATTCATCTCCAAAGCATACAATGCAAACGATGTCCACCAAGGTTCATTACTTTTTACATTGAGATCTAACTGGTTTTCCCTCCCATTTACTTCCACATATAAAGTCATCAGCTCAATGACTGTCATTACAAACATGCATTCCCTCTTACCTATAAACGATTCAGAAGGTTGTTGTGAAGGTCTTCATACACCTGGTTGTAGATCTCATCTTTTGTTTTCAAGCCATCCAGGTATTCTGGTTTAAAAATAAATAAATTAAAAAATCAGAATTTAGCAATTTTACATACTTTACCTTTACTAATTGATACTTATAGTGCAAATTAACACAAAATTAGATTAGAAAGCCAGTTTACGAACCAATGGGCAAGCCACTCGTCTCCATCGCTGTTCTGTGCTTCAAGTACATGGGCCACACATGACCATCAAACAGGCCAGGAGGGTCAGGAACGGTGTACTGTCGCGTACTAAGTTTAAGAAATTAAAGCATATTAATTAGTGGGGACCATCCTAAAACTGCAGTCATGTAGTGCACCTACTGAACTTTAATAAAGCCCATTACACACCTCCTCCTTCTTTTGCACTCCTCATAAGGGATGGTGATGTAATAACATTTGTCATACACGTCCATCAAAGGCCTGTAAGGGGGAACCAAAGCACACACACATGCGTCTCAGAACATTTGGGCCTCACATGGTTCTACAGAATACCTGTTCCTAAGTAACATGGTACAAGAACTGCATTTTTTTGGTAAACGGTGGGTGCTGCAGTGGCAGATATAACTAAGGGAGCACATTACGTTCAAACAGCCCAATCGAAGTCGACACAGACAGCCTGAGTCAGCTGACATTGCTTATCTACACGCCTGCAGAGGCATCAGTTAGGGGCAGTCAGGGACGTTCCTCCAGCACACACGGTGTGTGTGTGTGAACCATGACAACTTGTCACATGACCCATGGGGCACTCAGACATGTTTCTAAGAAGACAGATTGATCTACATGTACTGTTATGTAACTCACTTGTAATTGTAGAGAAGAAATCCCTCCACAATTAGAATGTGGATTTGGCTTTCTGGAGAGCTGATTTCTGCAGCTGGGGTCACTTGAATGCCGTGAGATCGTGCAAACTTGACTGGGTTCTCAAGCCAGCCTTTGATGGTGTTCACCATGGCCTCCATATCCAGCGCGGTGATCACTAAAGAGGACAAAAACAAACAAAGGCACGATGTAAAACCATGATATTGGCAAATGATTGAAGTTTATTCAAACTCTGAATAGGATGGGGGTAAATGGAAAGGGAATGACATTTTTAAATGGATTTTAAGGAGGCAGTGTACTAGAGGAGAAGTTATTGGGTCGCCGATGGTCAAATCTCATTCTTACCATCCCACTGTTTAAAGCCGTCTTCTCCGACTTCTATCTGATCCGGCGGCTGAAATAACAGTGACCAGTAAAACACTGCAGAAGCCACAAAGTGCTCCACGATCTAGCAGATCTGATCACACCATCACACTGGACAAAACACGCTTTGTCCGTCCACCCACCCACTAAAAACTAAGCCAAGTTTGCTATTCTAAAGCATTCTCTTCACCTGAGCTCAGATAAAAGTAGAAATACACTCCTAAGAAAGCAGATTCTGGTCACACACACACAAACCATGCATCTCCAAAAAGCCTTTGATGTAAAAATATTTTATTCCAAATCATTTGGGTAGTAGAAGTATTTACACATTGTACCAAAAGCTACAAAGCCAACATAAAAAATAAATAAACTGCAGATACAAGGTTTGTGTGGGAGTGACAAGAGTTGTTAGAACTTACATGTGAACAAATCACATTATTTAAAGAAATACATTAGAAAATGTACAAATATACATAAACTAAGGTATACAAAAACAATTAGCTAGATAAGCAAGCCTAGTCTCTACACGGACCATGACTACACTTGACATATCTAGCATTTTTATGCTAAATACAGTGAAAATTACTGAATAAAAAAAAAAAATAACCAAGAAATTTTAACTCACCTTGAAAAAGTCATCTTGGTGAACCACACAGCAGTTAGGCAAGTCTTTGACCAACCTATTGGTCAGTGTGGTCTTTCCTCCATTGGTCACCCTAAAAAGACAATAAACAGCTTACTTAACCTTTGTAAAGTGTAATTTGCTTTAATAAATTAATAAAGCTGATTTTATAAGGCTGTTGCTGACCTAGCTAGCCACCATGATGTCTAGGTTTAAAAATTGGCGGGATAAATTCAGCTAACGTAACAGAACAGGTAGTAAATAATTTTATTAAATATTTCCTCATAATATAATAATTAAAAAACATTTCTTTATTAAAACAAGGTATTAGATATAGTGGTAATTAAAAAAAAACATTAAACTAGATAACTATTAACTACTACGTTTTAAGGAAGGTCATCGTGACAAAAACAAAAGCACGTGGTCAATGGGCGGCACTGAGAATAAACAACCAGCTAACGTTACTCAGACGTTAAAGTGAAGACATTATGAAGCAGAATCAGATGTTAGATATTAAAGAAGCCTCAAATGAACAGAATTATTGTTATTAGTTAGTTAGTTGTGTTGATGTGAGCGGATACAGCACTAGCTAGCTGCTTCCTCTTCACCGGGTCGTTTAAGGGTAACGTACACGTTGCGCGCGCGCTGTGTTTTGAATCTCCCGCCTAAAGTTGCCTAGCTAAATAGCTCACGCGCGCCACAGACCACCTAAAAGCGCCGACAGACCGCAAAACCCTGCTTCTCTAGACATCTCTAACCCAAACCAGCCATCGTCTAAATATCTCTAATATTTAACACACAGTCCCCACAAATTTAACCTACTATGTGGCACTTACCCGCCGATTCCTATGATAAACTTCATCTTCTCCAGTCTGTTTTCTTCCGCCAAAGCGAGAATATCAAGCACTTAGCCTTATCTCAGGCCTGAAAGATAGACAAGACAGACAAACTTTATAAAAATAAAACCTCTTCGACCTCAGAGCCGACCCACGCTTCCTTCCTTGAATAGAGAACGGCCGCGCGACATGGCTATATAAGCAAGACATGGCGCGTCAATCAAAGCCCTGCCCACAACGCATGGACCAATCAGAGTGAAGGGAAGGCGGGCGCAACGGGGTTAGAACACACCCACTTAATGAAGCTAAGGGTGGGAAGCGGCTGAAACTGGTGAGAGTCATGAGATAAACTTGATAAATAAATATTAATATTAATTAAGAAATTAAACGTTTTTCACATGCATGGCTATCCTGGTTAAATGGCTGCAATTTGTAGACACACATCTGACAGAAAAGGTTTGAGAAAAAATTTAAAATTGTAGGGATTTTAGGAAATATGGAAAATTGTGAGGATAAATATGAATATGGTCAAAACTATATTAAAGCAGATTATTTATGAAATATGGAAAACTGTGAGGATAAATAAGGATATGGCCAAAACTATATTAAAGCAGATTATTTATGAAATATGAAAAACTATGAGGATAAATAAGGATATGGCCAAAACTATATTAAAGCAGATTATTTATGAAATATGAAAAACTATGAGGATAAATAAGGATATGGTCAAAACTATATTAAAGCAGATTATTTATGAAATATGAAAAACTATTAGGATAAATAACGATATGGCCAAAACTATATTAAAGCAGATTATTTATGAAATATGAAAAACTATGAGGATAAATAAGGATATGGTCAAAACTATATTAAAGCAGATTATTTATGAAATATGGAAAACTGTGAGGATAAATAAGAATATGGTCAAAACTATATTAAAGCAGATTATTTATGAAATATGGAAAACTGTGAGGATAAATAAGAATATGGCCAAAACTAAATTAAAGCAGATTATTTATGAAATATGGAAAACTATCAGGATAAATAAGGATATGGTCAAAACTATATTAAAGCAGATGTTTTTGGAAAAATGATAAACTGTAATTATGAACACAAATTTGGTTGAATGTAATCATATTTACACTCCTGGTCTGTTGACACTGTTCCTGATCAAACTGGCTGCAGGTGGGAATGTGTGAATTAAAGGGCTTTTGGAGTCTTATCACAAAGCTCTCCATGCAGGCAGCTTTTAGCTCCAGTGCTGTCCCGGATGAGGAGTCATGTATTTAGGGGAAAGGTTTCGTGGGACAGTCTAACCCCCTGGCACACTTGTAGAGCTGCACGTTTATCCCTCTGATAGACAGCATGGAGGGCAGTCAGGCAAACTGAAGACCCCTTCCATAGTCACGAGGCCATGGGTGTTGGGTTTCACTTCAGAAAGTGTATACATAGCCCATATGTTGATTAATCTTAGAGGTGTATAAAGTGGACAGTGCATGTGTATTATAGGGTCATTAATAGGGTCATGTGACTAATTTCAAACTTTTATTTTATATGTACTTTTACAGCTACTAATAAATGTTTTCCAAAGGTTAAATTTACAAAAAGTTTTACAAATAATGCTCTACAAATAGCAGAAAATGGCAGATTTGAGTTGCCTTACTTTCAATTTCAAACATTTAATAAAAAGTAATTTAACTATAAGTGCCAAAACCTTTACATAATACTGTAGTTTGGGCTCGCTTGGTCAAAAGTTTTTGTAAATGTTTAAATAAATAAAATATGATCTGATTTCCAAAAGACGTATTGTTATTTTTCCCAGGTTTTACAGTTTGAAATCCACAAAAAAAAAACAAAACAGCAAAGGTTTGGACACCATGATCAGTGCTTATTAACCCTCTTTAGTGAGTATCACACCATATAGCAGCATCTCTTGGTTCTTGTTTTGGTGATTGTCATCCATTCTTCCTGGCAAAAGGCATAAAGTTCTGCTCTTTTGAGGTCTATCCAGTTTTCTGATGACGTTTAGATCATTAAGGGCCTTAAGGGCCATGGCCCAACCGTCACTTTGCACCTCTTGAGGTAGTCTGTCTAGATTTTGAGGTGTATTTTGGTTATCCTGCTCATGCTTGCTTCCAGAATTTGCTGGTATTTTGACTGCAGCAGTCCACAGAACATTTTTCCAGAATGCATCAAGCTTGTTTAGATGTTCCTTTGAAAATGTTGTGTTGAGGAATGACCCTGTCATGAAGGTAACTTGTGCACGGCAATGCTGCACAGTAGAATAGTGCACCATTCTAGAGAGTTTTCTAGAAATCCTATACGAGGTCTTGTCTATACCTGACCTCAACTTTTAACCTCCACAAAGTTTGAGGAGTCTTTGTAAAGCTCTGAAATTGCATCACCTGGCCTATCCTAACAGTGAATGTGAACAAGACATCGCTCAAACTAATTAAGATCTTTAGGACCTTGGCAAAATGACTCAAATCTTGAGTGTGCCCAAACTTTAGTGCTCCTTACATTTTTTTCACTGTAGAATTGTACTAAATAAAAATAATTATTCAAATTAAAAACACTGACCCTCCTTAAAATGTTTAAAAAAACAAATATGTCGTCTGGAACTGAACTTTTCACAGTATTGGACCCCATTCTGCCAAAATATCCAGTCACAGGCCCTTAGAAGCATCCTAAATCCCCACATTATGGTGCCTATATATATGCTGATCAGCCATAACATTACAACCACCTGCCTAACATTGTGTGTGACCCTCTTGTGCTCCCAGAATGGCTCTGAAGCATTGGCTCTAACCACTACTTTCCAGGAGGACCCCACAAGACCACTAGTTTTAGAGAAATTCTGACCCAGTTGTCCAGCCATTCAAATTGGTTCTTGTCAAAGTGTCTCAGATTCTTATGCTTGCCCATTACTCAGTATGTCAGTGGTTTTAATGGCTGATATATATATATATATATATATATATATAGTCTGCCAAATTTTGTAGCGCTGTTTAGAACATGTTTATTTAACATGTGTAATTGTTATTACTCTGTCTGTACAGAGTAATAGACGTCTAACTGTCTTATTAATACTGCATTCCCACCGTTAGCGAAGTGCAATGTCCTAGTGCTGTCTGTGACAGTGAAGGTTGTACTTTATTTAGGTCTATATAACTGTGCTTGTGTGTGGTGGCAGACTGGCCACTTCTTCAAATGTGATGTAACTTGAGGTTACATGCAACGTCAGGGCATGTGACTGACTGCGAGTGTATACGTGGTCAGGAATCTACAAGCTTCTCATGACAGCCTTTTTCCATTTCAGGTGGACAACACACTTGCTCGTATAACACTTCACTTGTTCACCAGCCTTCCAACCACAACTGATGAGACTGAGCTGAAGGTACCAGAACAGTACAGTGTGTTCTCCTTCTACATTTTCAGATTGCTAATGGAGATGTGTAGAGCCTTTATGCCAATCAGTAGGTATCCTTGCGAATCTCATTTCAGCTTGGCTGTTAAGACACCTTCTGCAAATCCCAACTTAAGTCAGTCTGATCCATCCAGATCAAGGGTGCCCAGACCTTTAGGCCTAGTGTGGGAAGTTTTATGTAGCCAGGAGCAATGCTGTAGTTTGGGAGGTTGGTCGGGGAGGTTGAGAATAGTAAGTCAAAGGCCGCATGACAACAGAACCGCCCACACCTGTAACCCTTCACCAGGGAAGAAAAGAAGACACGTTGAGTCATAGCAGCTGCGTTTGCAAATGTAATCTATGCAGTATAACAGCTGCTGTTGTAGTGTGGAGGAGGCACGCTGCTTCACCTTCTCCTGCTCAGTATGTGAATATATGAGCTGTGAGTGTTTTAATGAGTGTTTTACTGATCTATTAGTGTATTCATTGAGTTAACATATGAATATATGCTATAATAATATAATATATGCTCCCAGCGGACCACATACACACACACTTAACTACACACACATGTTCAGGGAACAGAGGTCCCTCAATGTAAAAATACTATGTGCAATACCCCCCCCCCCCCCCACAAGTGCAATTAAGAGTCATTTGCAATAACCTGTAAATAATACTTATTGTTTTTTTAATTCTTATTTTTATTGTGTGTATAGTGTAAATTATTTATCTAAATTATTTTTGTAACAGAGTGTTTTGCTATCCCTTTCTGCTGTGACACTGAAAATTTCCCCACTGTGGGACTAATAAAGGATTATTTTATCTTATCTTATCTTATAGAATTTTTTTATTATACCATATAATATAATATACAGTGCTTCTAAGGTACATATGAACTGCATCAGGTCTTCAGGTTGTCTCATGTCCAACGTGGTGAACGTGAGTGAACGTGAGTGAACGGTACAATAATACAGTACAATGCATTTCAACAGAGCCCTCCCACACCACTGTCATGCCCCAACCGGCCAGACAAGACAAACAGAATAGCTGGTTACAACTGGAACCCACTACTCCACACTTCCTTACAGTCTCACTCTTAATGTATGTGGTACATCACCATGATGAACAACATGGACAGAGAAAGCAGATCTTTTATAGTTCTCTTCAGAGGCATGGGGTGTCCAAACTTTTTCACATGACCATATATCCTTTTGCAGGTTATGAGGGATATGCTTATACATGGTTAGCTGCCAGGATTAGAATCCTCAAGAATAACAGGGAAATAAATAAGTATCATGTAGATAGTATCTATATGATACATACACTATATGTCCAAATGTTTGTGGACACCCCTTGTAATGAATACTTTCAGTTACTTTAAGTTGCACCCATTGCTGACACAGACGTACAAATGCACACACACACACACACACACAGACAGAGAGTTTCCCTGTAGAGAAGTACTACCAATAGAATAGGACTCTCTGGATCAGAAAAAAACATAATTGCTGCCTAATGCCAGGTGTGGGCGAGAAGGGTATATAGCCCCCCAATATTGAGCTGTGGAGCAGTGGAAGAACTGTGTTCTCTAAAATGATGGATGTTGCTTCATCCAGGATGGTGATCATCCAACATCCTGACGTCATTAAGGCTTTTGTCACTGAATTCAACCAAATCCTCACAGCAATGCTTCAGAATCTAGTAGAAAATCTTCTTCCCTGGACAGTAGAGACAGTTACCCCCACAAAGCTGGATAAACTCTTGTTTAATACCTTCCTTTTTTTCAGAAGAAACAATTAATTGGGCAGCTGTCCCAATACTTTTGTCCATATAGGGTAACCATGTATCTACTGGAGAAAGGGGTGCAATCAAACTGGGGGCCATGGTATAATAGCTTTATTGTAATATCTTTATCAGGACCATGGACCCCTGTACAATTGGCCCACCTGCCGTCACACTAGTGGTTCTCTACTCTACACTCTTCTACATGCAGCAATCAGCCATAACATTAAAACCACTGACAGGCAAAGTGAATAACACTGTCAAGAGGTGGGGTTTACATTTTAGGCAGCAAGTGAACAGTCAGTTCTTGAAGTTGATGGTGTGGAACCAGGAAAATGGGCAAGCCTAAGAATCTGAGATACCTTGACAAGAACCAGACTGGGTCAGAACATCTCCAAAACATCAGGCAGGTCATGTGGGGTGTTCCCGCAGTGGTCAGTACCTACCAAGAGTGCGCCAAAGAAGGACATCCGATGAACCAGTGGCAGAGTCAAGGGCTCACAAGGCTCACTGATGCTATTGGAGGCCTCACCTCACAACTTACAGGGCTTAAAGGATCTAGAGGACAACTAGAGGACACCTTCAGAGGTCTTGTGGAGTCTGGGAAGGACCTACACAATATTAGGCAGGTGGTTGTAATGTTATGGCTGATTAGTGCACTATAACACTTCTATACTATCCTATTCTTTTAAGATTGTAATATTTCATGTGATGAAACATGAAGAACATGAGCTGCTGGCAAATGAAAGCAGACGCTGTACACATGAGGACATGTTTAATTTTCCCAACTTGACATTCAGAACATAAGGCAACATAAAAACCATCGTACACATTTGTGCCAAGTCCAATTTTCCAGCAAGTACTGATTGGCACTTCTGTGAAAACGTTAAAAGCCAATAACTGACCATGATACCAATGGCAGAAAGCATTCGGAAACATTTCAAAAAAGAGGGTCCCAGTTCCAAACATGGAAAACCTGGATGAAGAACCAGCAAAATGGATTGACGATACATTCTAGCCGGGTGCGTGAACACGGAGACGTAAAGGATGGCGTCTGAAATGGTCCAAACCATTGCATGCATTACTGTTAAACGTCGCTCCTGAGTAGACACACCCATGGGTTTGTATAGGCGGGTGAAAGGACAGTCCTTAAAGATGGCACTGATCAGTGGCACACTGCAGAAAATGACATCCTGCAAAGTGAAAGCATAAATACAGGCAATGTAGGCTATATATCGCTTACTGGGAATAGTGTCCGCTTACTTAATTTGACTGACAGAAAGTGATTTCATCCAGTGCTATGATTTTTCTACCTTTTACTAACCAACTAAGAAACATTACTTCTTTAAAAAGGCAATTTATTGGCCAGTATGAGTTAAAACATCTCAAATGAGCAGTAGAATATTCTTACAACCTCTGTTATATATGAAATATAACACACTATATTTCCCATATTTAAGATGCTTTCACTTGCAATTGCATCATTTTGTCCAGTGCAGGGTCAGAAAGCAGGGGTAGGTCATTACTGGGGGTTGCAGCACAGAAGGTCTGTAGAGTTTACACATCCTGCTACTGAACACAGAAACTGGTGGAGTGCCACCTGGTGGTGGTGGTTTTCTGACAAGCCTTGACGCATTGTGCCTTGTATTTCCTCTTTCGTTTTCTCCAGTAAAAGTCACCCTTCTCTGCTGATCTGAGACCACTGTGTGTGTGTATGTGTGTGTGTGTGTGTGTGTGTGTGTGTGAGAGAGAGAAAGAGAGCTGGTGTTAGATCAGCATGTGGGAGTGACTTCTACTGAAATCTACTGAGAGGCCTTCCTGCCTTCCCTCTCACAGGACAGGCTCCTCGGCTGTCGTCGTTGCTGGCCTGCAGACAGACGGAGCGTTTAATCAGCTGGTTTAGTGTCTATGCTAGATGATGTTATGATTTATTTGTATAATTTAATTACGGATTTATTTGTCTGCTTACCTGTCTGTCTTGGTGCATTCTTGCTGTTCTTGCGGCTGGCTGTCCCTCTCCTCCTGTTCCATGCTGAAGAGAAACAAGCATTGTGGGAAATTGAGTTTTTAGGATTCAGTCCAGTACAAATTCCCCAAATTGACCCAAAACTTTAAGGTGTCAGAAAATATTGATATTTTGAAGTACTGCGATTGCTATTATGTGTACTGTTTTGAGTCTCAAAAACACTGTATTGATTTATACTTAATATAAATACAATATAAAACTTTATATGCAAAGATATTTCTTATTTATGGTGTGTTTTTAATACTATGTTAGTTTTTCAATAATAAAAAAGGCACAATATATCGAATCGTAACCCCTGTATCATAATACATATCATATTTCCAGATTCTTGCCAAAGCACAGCTCTATAAAACATTGCCATTAAGTCACCAGTTCATCGTGTTACCCATATTTTGTACTGGCATTCATTGGCCAGTTTATCAGAAACACCTACCATATAGGTGCCCATCTATTCTGGCACTATATCATATTAGTCCCATTCCAGTGGGACCACTGCATCACCACTGGCCAGATGTTATTTGGGTAGTGGACCATACTCTATGTATGCATCCTGGCCGCTTTATTAGAAACCCCTCCATGGTGGATCTACCTTGCTGGTAGACTCATGGTAGCTGTTTGTGTAATATCAAGCCCTGTGATCAGTATGGGTCAGTATCTGACCAGGAGCCACTCTTATGGTTACGCCACACACACTGCCATTCTACTCCCATGTCAGTGTCACTGCTGTGCACCTGTATATGATCTGTGTTTCTGATAAAATGACCAAAATGAATGTAGGCCTAAACTCAGTGTAAATATTTATGACTGAATGGGTTGGACGATGGTAATGGTTACCGTTCTTTTCGTGCTTTGATTCTTTCGTCATCAAACCTGAAACAAGCAGCAAAATAACTCATATGACCTTGGGAAGACGGCTTAGCTTCACAAAATTTGCTCAGAGGATGAAATGATGTAAAGCACTCACTGTATGACACACTCAGGGATGTGGATGTGCTCCATGGGGACGATCTGCTCGAGTTCCTCCAAGCTGTGCACGTAGCGGATTTTGTTCATAAACTTCACACTGCAGAGGCAAAACACTTTCATGTGTATATAGCTCAGCTTCAAAGCATAGACAATACACCTTTCATGGAATGAACTTTAACTCATTAAATATGGATCTGAATTCTCAGTAAAGTTCTGTATTAGAAACAATAAGCTAATACCGGGTCGGGCCTCCCTTTCCTCTCAAAACTGCTTCAGTTCTTCAAGCACTGAATTCCACAAAGTTGCCCTGACTGCATTACATAATTTCTACCACACCAAGGTCTACCACATCCCAAATGTGCTCGGTTGGATTCAGATCTGGTGACAGGGAAGACCACTGAAGGTCTGTTTGAGATGACTTTTGCTTTGTCACATGAGGTCATCATGCATTTGCTTCGACATCATCATGCTGGAAGTAGCCATTGAAGAGATGGTAAACTGTGGTCATGAAGGGATACACATGGTCAGCAATATTACACAATAGTCTGCGGCCTTCAAGCGATGGTTGATTGGTATTAACAGCCCAAAGTGTCCCCCAAAAACCACCAGACACCATTACGCCACCATCTCCACCAGCCTGGACTGTTGACACAAGGTTGGGTCCATGGATTCATGCTGTTGACACCAACATCTGAGCCTACCATCTGTGTGCCTCAGATGCCATCCAGATTCATCAGACCAGCCTACGTTTCTGCAGCCTTCGACTGTCCAGTGTGATGTGCAGCCTCAGCTTTCTGTTCTTAGCTGACAGTAGTGTGGAACCCGACCTGGTCTTCTGCTGGTGTAGCCCATCTGCCTCAAGGATGGACGTGTTGTGCATTCTGTGATGCTTTTCTGCTCCTCATAACACTGTTGTCTTTCTGTCAGCTCCAACCACTCCCTGTTGACATCTCCAGATCTGCAGCTCACTGGATCTGTTTTTCGTCATTACACCATTCTGAGTAAAGTCAAGACACTGCTGTGCTGAAAATCCCAGGAGATCAGCAGTTGTAGAAATACTCAAACCAGCCCTTCTCACATCAACATCATCATGCCCCACTTAAAATCACTGAAAACATAAATAGAAGCAATGATGATGATGATCCTAATAACGATGGCTCTTACCTAATGAAGGGTCTGGAGATGGCCAGGACTGTGCGTATGAACCACGAAGGATGTGCAATGATCAGAGACTTCAGGTTCTTTCTTAGTCTACAAGCAAAAGGTTACATTTAGTGTAAACAGGATCTCTAAATGAGTTAGAAGCAGCTTCAGGTGTACTTACCTTCTGTCAATCATCTGATAGCACTTTTTTAGCCAGCTGATGCCCGGCATCTTACTGCGTGGGGTTCCACCGTTCATGTAGATGATCAGATAATCCTCAGCCACAAGCATCTCCAGACTGCTCACTACGTACCTGGTGGGATTAGGTAGAAAAGAGAGTGAAAAGTATGGAAAGCAAAGACCAACAACTCCCATATCACTTTGTCCCTAACTTAAGACTTAAGGCATGTTTTTCTTTGCTCCTGGGCTCCCCCTACAGGTGGGAGCACAAATTTACTTTTACACCCCTACCGTAAATACAAACTATGCTATTAATTCTGCATCGTGGACGACTGTACACGTGCATTTGTCGACAAGCTGAAAGATACTGGCAAATATAGTGTAGTAGCAGAAGGGGATAGAAACACAAGCAATAAATAAATAAATAAATAAAAGAAACAGAAAGATTGTAAGGTGTAAGAAATCTCCCACAGAGCACTGATATGAGGTGTGTTAGTATAAAAAACTAAAAGATAAGTGATGCTATGCACACTATATACACTAACCTAACACTGCCAATGTACAATACCACCACCACACACTCACAGAAAGAGGTTCTCCATGATGTAATGATAGTCTGGGCAGCTGCTGTCGGGCAGGTAGCATGCTGAGAACACGATGATGGCATTCAGCCCCTCACCATAGTAACCTGCAGGTCAGGAGGCGGCAGCATGAAAGCAGTGTCACCACAGAAAACACACAACAGAGAACACATCACAAACCAAACTGGACACATGTGGACTGACCTCCGTGAGAGATAACCCGCACGTATGGCCGAATGACCTGCATGTCGATGCGATGTTCCTGCTCTCCGATGATTATCGTCCTCCACAGCCGGCCGTTTCCTGTGTCCTCCCCCACGTCGTCGGCTCCGTCAGCAGGGCCTGTTTTGGCAGAGGCCACCGGCGTGTCATCTGGAGACAGCACAAAGGAAACTAGAAAGGTTAATGGATAATAACAATACGAATACACATTATTTATACTCTCACTGGTTTTATTAAAACCCCCACCACCCCCCACCTTGCTGGTGTACAGTTAGAGACTGCATCCCATCTGTTTGTGTTAGTTATCCTCTTCATCAACGCTTATGTCTGGATGTTTGTGGTGTGCCTGCCTCCCATGTACCAGTGTCAGTGATATGCAGAGAATACTTATATAATATTAAGTGGTCAAGAGTGGTCATGTGGTCAATGATGACCACACTTAACTGACCAGTGATGAATAGGGTAAAGTGGGGGCTGTTAAATTGTGCAGCAACACATGGGCTTCAGTGAGTAACAGTACACCTATATAGTGGACCTGTAAAGTGGATCATGAGTGGAAGTGTACCTACAGTGTGTATATTACTGTAGGTATACATATATGGGGTTAGGGTTAGGGTTAGGGTTAGGGTAAGGGTTTAGGGTCAGGGTTAGGGTTAGGGTTAGGGTTATATATATATATATAGTGGTCTCTAATAAATTTTGGAGCATTTCTATTGATCCATTCGTCAAAAAAATTTGAAACAATGTAAAGAACAATTGGCAGATTCACATTATGTCAAAAAGTCAAAACCGCAAAAATGGAGATACAAGATTTTGATAGGATAGAGTGGGGGGCTGTCAAATCGTGCAGCAACACATGGGCTACAGTGTTGTGTTGCAGAGTAACTGTACACCTATATAGTGGACCTGTAAAGTGGATCATGAGTGGAAGTGTACCTACAGTGTGTATATTACTGTATATATATATATATGTATATATATATATAGTCATTTTTCAGAGCATTTCTATTGATCCATTCGTCATAACATTTTGAAACAAAGATGTAAAGAACAATTGGCAGATTCACATTATGTCAAAAAGTCAAAACCCCAAAAATGGAGATACAAGATTTTCGCTGGACAGCACCAATATATTTGTATAACTAAGCCTAATATAATTTACCTTTAAATAGGACCAACGGTAAAGGCTAAAGATCGTTGTATAAAGACAGCTGTAGCAAATGCTTCCTAAACCAACCTTCCCATTCTAAGTCGTTGCCGTTGGTGATGAACTCCAGGGAGTCCGTCTCATCGGGAGTTTCAATGTCATCAACGTTAATGTCCAGATCGTCCGGCGTGTCTAGTAAATCATCAGACAGCAGGGATCCTTCACTCTGGTCCAGAGACAGGTTCATATCTGGGGCTACGAGGGTCCGCCGCTTCCGATGACCTGGACCCCCACCGGCCGCACTGATGTGCAGAGAGCTCGGAGGAGCTAGATAACAAAAAAAAGGGGTAGAATTAGGACTACGGTTGCCCTTCAGAAAAGCACTGAGGAATTACAGCCATATGAAGAAGGACGGAAGGACTAAAGTTAATGCCGCTGTTTTGAGGACGTTCTTCGACACAGTGGTGGCATCTGCCATCTTTTATGGAGTGGTCTGCTGGGGCAGTAGCATCTCGACGGCAGATAAGAAGAGACTGGACAAACTTATAAAGAGGGCCGGCTCTGTCCTGGGGTGCTTCTTAGACCCAGTGCAGGTGGTGGGAGACAGGAGGATGACAACCAAGCTGGCATCCATGCTGGAGAACAGCTCCCACCCCATGCATGAGACTCTGGCAGCACTGGGCAGCTCCTTTAGCGACAGGCTGCTTCACCCCAAGTGTGTGAAGGAGCGGTATCGCAGGTCCTTCCTTCCTGCTGCCGTCAGACTACACAACCAGCACTGCTCCCAGCGGACCACATACACACACACTTAACCACATACACACACACTTAACTACACACACATGTTCATGTTCAGGGTATACTATGTGCAATATCCCACCCCCATGTGCAATTAAGAGTCTTTTACTGTAAATAATATTGTTTATTGCTTTTTTAATTCTTATCTATATTGTGTGTATATAGTGTAAATTATTTATTTATCTAAATTTTTTGTAACTGAGTGTCCTGCTATCCCTTTCTGCTGTTACACTGTGAATTTCCCCACTGCGGGACTAATAAAGGACTATCTTATCTTATCTTATCTTATCTTATCTTGATGGGGCAGATTTTGTAGATGTTTGGTAGACGCTCATCCTTTAAATTCTCCCTAAGCTTAAATATAATCCTAAACCTTACTGGCTTAATGAATACTGGCCAATATAAATGCATGTCTGTCATTTTTATTCAGGACAGTCCTTTTGTTCATGAGTATTTACACTGTATTACTCACTAACATAATTACAGAGTGCCAGCGGAACAAGGCACTCACATTTTGACAATCAGTGGGTGGTTTAGAGCCTTAAACCAAACAGAAATGTCCTCTTCAAGCTTCAAGTGTCTGTATTTACCACCAACAGTCTGTTTGCCTTTAGATTAGCACTGACATACTACTAGAATTCCAGAAACACTAGCAGAAATTAGCCAAAATGGGATCTTAGTGTTATGTTAGTTTAGGCCCAGCAGACT
Organism: Salminus brasiliensis; assembly: GCF_030463535.1. Lineage (NCBI taxonomy): Eukaryota > Metazoa > Chordata > Actinopteri > Characiformes > Bryconidae > Salminus > Salminus brasiliensis. Next base: position 4,493,695 of record NC_132894.1, on the reverse strand, counting down.
TTTCTCCTTGCAGTATCTAAAGGCCTTTCTCTAATAAAGCACTGATGAAGAACTACTTCACTGTCTTTTCAGAGCTAAGACATGATGGAAACACAGAGTGCATTTGTTAAGAAGCATTTGAGCATTTGTAGATATGCTTTTATGAAATAAGACATAAATACTAAGAGGAGCTCAGCGATTCAGTTAAAGCTACTGTGAAAAGATTCATCTCCACAGCATTTAAGCTCCTATAAAGTGAGAGCAAGGACTTTACACTGGACAGGTTTACTTACATGTTCTCTCCTCGCCCAGAGCGCAGGAAGACTCCATGTCACCCCCCTCTGGAAGTGGCCTAATAAGCACACAGACACACACACACACACACACACACACACATAAACACACATTTAAAAGGTTAATGTGCACATATTTGTCACCGAGACATAACCACACACATAAGCCCAGTGTGCGGGTAGCCAGAGCAGTGGGCAGCCAACTCCAGTGCCCGGGGAGCAACCCTGTCATTAATAGCCCGGAGCTCTAACCGCAGAGCCACCACTGCCCCTTCAGCCACCACTGGCCCTTCAGCCACCACTGCCCCTTCAGCCACCACTGCCCCTTTCAAACCTAATTAGACGTCTGCAGTTTTTGAAATCACAGGCCATCAGTTGGAGGGTCAGTGGTTCAGCTGGGTTAGGTGATCTCACCTGGACAAACACAGCAACCAGAACTTGGAATATTTCAGCAGTGAAATCGTAAAAATTGTACGGGAAACTGTCCCTCCAGGAGCAGACCAGCTAACAATATTTGGTCCTTAGAAAGTTTCCCATTTCAGGTTTTCTGAACATTTCTAACAATTTAATTTAACTTATATGGAATATGGACTTTTGACATTTTCTAGGCATATTTTTAAAAGTAATAGACAGTCATAATTTAAAGACATATCAGTGTAAAAAAAAAAAAAAAAAAAAAAAAAATATATATATATATATATCTTTAAATAAATGCTCCAAATGCTCCAATTACAGTTGTCAAATACTGGAATTCAGATTTTTATGTTTACATTAAGCTAGTGCTCTTATTTATTTATGTATTTATTCTTTTGGTTTATTATTTCACATGGATGCAGAACATCTCAGTCTCTCTAAGATTTTTCTTTCATAGACTTCCATTATTTATGGGCTACATCAATAAAGCAGCATTATAGGAGATTTAGCATTTCTTTCTCCAGGGCTTTCCCTGTCACATTTACCAAATATTATATATCAGTGTGATCAGTGTAATTATGTATTAGTTGTATCAATGCTATTATAATTTTTAAGCTTTGGTAATGTTACTTTAATAATTACCAAATTACCAATATATTTATTAATATTTTATCACGTGTTTTCAGAACATTCCTAGAACCTTATTTCTGTAACATTATAGGCCAACCTTGGTGGAGCCTTTTAAAAACGCTGCTGAACATTCTCACAACATCCTCTGTTAGCTGAGGGAGTTCAGTAACTCTGTTCTTTGCAATGATGCACTAGCTTAAGTGTAAAAGGTGAAGCTGCACATATTTGTCACTGCACTATGTGCAGCAATTTGACCCATTTGTGGTAGTACACACACACACACCCAGAGCAATAGACAGCCAACTCCAGCACCCGGGGAGCATAGCAGATGAAGGGCCTTGCTCAAGGGCCCTACAGGGGCAGCTTGCCGAGCCCGGGTATCGAACCTACAACCCTGTCATCAATAGGCCAGAGCTCTAACCGCTGAGCTGCCACTGCCCATATGTCCATGTGGGCCTCAATAAAATCTATGTGTTGTCTATCTATCTATCCGTCTAAGATGCTATAATAACGTTTTTATTGGCCTAATAAATAAGACGCATAAAAACTGTCCAATCACATCCCTGCAGACAAACCACTGGGTCTTGTGTTAAACACAGCAGACTCAGTCATATAGAAATTAGCATCAGAGTAGTGTGTGTCTCCTCATCAGTACTGTGACAGGCTCAGTGGAGTGGGGGTTTGCAGCTGCTACAGGGCTAACAAAGTGCTGCTTAACTTGCATAGTGTGTTATCCACCCCCCCACCCCCCCTCTTCCATACACACACACAAACACACACCTCGCAGCGTGCAGTGCAACCACCACTGAATGAAAAGCATAGAGAGAAGCAGTGATCAGAGCAAAGCAAATCAACTGGACCACCGTGATCTTTCAGCATTACACCCTAATTTACTCCTCCTCTAGGACTCTAGTGGGGTGAGCCTATTGTTGAGGACGAAGGATCTGGGAGTACACTGTAATAGAGGCCTTATTCAATACACACCACATACATTTATGGTGTAACACACCACTATTCATCATAAAAACCTCAAACCAAGCCCATCAATCTGACAATAGGCCATAACCACAATCCAAATCCAGTGAGTCAGAGCTGCTCTGTCACTTACCTTCTTGTAAAGGTGAGAAAAATGAAGCCTCTGGTGGATTCTCTTACTTTAGCTCAGTCCCCTACTCTGCTGCTACCTCAGAAAGCATTGCTTCAAAGGCGTTCACCATACAAAGCATCCCGGTTCATCACTAAAGGCCTGGTGGTGATGCTGAAGCTGTGTGTGTTTCTCTAAGCCTGCCCTGCCTCCATTTTCCCAGTGATGCTGCTGTGTTGTTGGCTCCTGCTTGCGTCACATGACGTGGCTCATTACCATTTAAGGAGAGAGAGCTGCACCTGCTCCCTCTCTCTCCTCCGCATAGAGGCTGCATGTGAAGATAACAACACACACTGCTACTGATCCTGGATCAGCGGCTGAGAGATCCCTCAGCAAGGCAGTGAGGGGGAAGCTCCAACGGCAACCGTCCTGCACTGAAATAAAGTAATGCCCTGATTTTGGATCTGCAGTGTTTCCACATTAATAAAATATTTTATATGAATTATTACTGTATATTATGTAAAGTATGATTGCTTTGTATTTCAACAACAATTCTGTTAATGCTACTGGTTTTACTGAAGATGTAGTTTACCCAAAATAAGGCTAATTAAAATCTGTCACTCAATAAGATGTTGTAATTATGGTAATATTTCGGGCTAAAGGTCAAAGACCATCTCAAAAACATGGATTTTATCATATTCGAGTATTAAAATGAAATTAAACAAAAAAATTAACACTTAAATATTTCTTCATATTATACTTTTACTTAAATATAAAAATTTAAGCATGTGATATTGACCACAAACCTATGGAGTCCATGCATATTAAGTGCATTGTGTCATTAAAGCAAAGGGGGACCCATTATGTATACATTAAGCTAGTGCTCTTATTTATTTATGTATTTATTCATTTATTCATTCATTCACACGGATGCAGAACAGTGTTCCCTACAGTCAGGGAGTGGGATTCTGCGCTCTGAGACCCCCCTCGAGGAGCCAGACTACTGGTTGAAATATGAATGGGCGTTCAACTAACGCTCAACATGCTGTCTGTTAATGGATAAAGTCGGGTCGACAGGCTTGCCTAATAGGACGGTGAGCCCAGAGTGGCAAAGATAGAGATGCTATTCTCTCAGTGAGAGTCAATGGAGCATCACAGTGATTTTAAAGCTACTGTTTTATGGTAAAAATGCTATGTAAGTATGTCAGAAATTAGATTTTTCACTAAGCCACTTCCACAATGTAGAATGCATGTACACATTTGGTGTTGTAGCCTTTACCAATACATACATTTGTTTATGTAAAGCTTTTTTTAAATGCCTTATGAAATGTACACCAACATGCCTTGCCTTTTAACAATATGTACAATACATATATATGGTATCTATATATCCATCTGCATTTCACACAGTGTAAAATTACTCCGCACCTGGGAAAGTCATCGTCCTGCCATTCGTCTCTCCCTTCAATGTGGTCCAGCAGCGTAAATAGGTCAGGAGTACCCATGCTCCCAAGGTGGAGGACTTAGGGCCTGCAAGACGACACACAAAATCAGACATTTCTGTGCTTTAAGTCAACCTGAAATGAGAACTAGCTCTTGTCCCTGCTCATATCTTATACCACACCACCCAAAAAACTGAATTGAAGATCTGACAATGTCATCAGCAGATGGGGCAAAATGTCCTAGTGTTCTGTAATGCCAGTCCAACCTATCAACAACCTAGTACTCTGATACTGCTCAACATTCTCTGCTCTCCATAAAATCCTCTCAGAACTAACTCAGAGTAAATGGCCACCCAGCCTGACCTGCTGGAAGATTGCCCGCTGAGGTCCCCTCTACCTGCGTCAGACCAGCTGCCACCTACCAGTCCGACCAGCAGGACGCCCACCCACCACCACCCATAGCAGACCAGCGGCACAACCTTTTACCACTGCTACCTGTTTAATGACCATGTTAAAACCTAAATGGACTCTTAACTATCTGCCACTATTAATATCACCACTATTAACTATCTACATCATGATTAATATATTATAATTATGATCAGAGCAGTTCAACAGTTTAGATGGTTTGGTAACTTTTATCAATAATTAATAAATAGTTCTGATCAGAGGAGGATGGGTTGGGTTCCCCTTGTGAGTCTTGGTTCCTCCCAAGGTTGGGGCTCACTGGGGGTCTTTGATCCTTCATGTCTTCTTACGTTATTTCTTTTTTTTCTGTCTTTTACTAATTACTAATTATGTAAAGCTGCTTTGTGATGACAACAGTTGTAAAAAGCACTGTACAAATAAATCTGACTTGACTTGACATGACTTGACTGGTACAGTTACCCGGCAATAGCATGGGTACATCCACTCTACAGTCCTAACCGGATGTAATTGTACTGTTCCGAAACCCAATAAGCAGTTTTGGGTCACAGGGTGGTCCCATTGGTGGCATGTGAGACAGCATGTGACACGAGTCACCCTGTAGCTTAAAAGTCAGTCTACATTGGAAGAACTCCAGGCAGGCAGGTGGGGGAGCAGGAATTTTTAATCCTTCCTCACAACCTGCTAATCCCTTGCTGAAGTGGTGAGCTTCTGATGCACCGAGACACATGCCCACCTGATTCAAACGGACAGAACATCTCTGTTTATCAGGACCCTGCCTAGGTACAGTATTTGGACCGGCACCAGCTGATCAGTAGTAAACTGGGGCCTAGTTTTCTTCACAAACAAATCAAATGTACATGTTTTTTCCACTTGTAGTGAATCAGTCTCCAAATCCAGCATCAGAGCATTTGATGCCAGTAGTCTCTTAAATCTGTATATATACACCAATCAGCCACAACATTAAAACCACCTGTCTAATCTTGAGTAGGTCCCCCTTGTGCCGCCACAACAGATCTGTGGTATGGACTCCACAAGACCTCTGGGCCTCCATGGAGCACATTAATGAGCCTTAGGTGCCCATGACCCTGTCATCAGTTCACCGGTTGTCCTATCTTGAAACACTTTTGATAGGTACTGACCACTGCATACCCGAAAAACCCTGACTGATATATGTGTGAGTTTGTGAGTGTGTGTGTGTATTTGTTGGCTACATAAGCATTATAAATCCACTTGAAAAACTAAACAAGCACAGTTTGGACGCCAATACATGTCCGGGCTGGTTGACTATACACACATGGACAAAATTGTTGGTACCCCTCGGTTAATGAAAGAAAAACCCACAACGGTCACAGAAATAACTTAAATCTGATAAAAGTAATAATAAATAAAAATGCTATGAAAATTAACCAATGAAAGTCAGACATTGCTTTTCAACCATGCTTCAACAGAATTATTAAAAATAATAAACTCATGAAACAGGCCTGGACAGAAATGATGGTACCATTAACTTAATATTTTGTGGCACAACCTTTTGACGCAATCACTGCAATCACACGATTCCTGTAACTGTCAGTGAGACTTCTGCACCTCTCAGCAGGTATTTTGGCCCACTCCTCATAAACAAACTGCTTCCTCTTAGTCATTCTTGGGTGTTTTTAGCTGTGTTTTGGGTCATTGTCCTGTTGCAAGACCCAGACCAAGCTTTCTGACACTGGGCGGCGCAGTTATTTCTGTGACCATTGCGGCTTTTCTTTCATTAACTGATGGGTACCAACATTTTTGTCCACATGTGTATGTAGGGTATATGAAAAACGTTGTAATTTTTTTTCTGAACTATTAACTATTAAAGCAAGGACAGAAAGATGTGAATCGCCTTAAAGGAGCACTACAGGAGTTTGGCCTGTCAACCAAATCTCTATCTGCTATATATCGTATAGATCATATGGAAAATAATTCCCCTTACTCAGTAAAAGAAGAGAAAATCAACTAAAGTAACTGCCCAGTGGCTTCTGTTATCAGTGTGTCTTAAGTAGAGTTGGGGTTTCTGGTCTGTTCTAAGTGCTGAGAAATAATAACTGTCTAACGGACTGTACGACTGAAAATCACTGCAATGTTCCTCTAAACGGTTAAACCCCCCAGTTAAGAAAACATTCCAGGGCGGCAGGTTGAAAAGAACAGGACAGAATGGGCTGTACTCACACAGAGGCTCGTTGAGTTCTGGTGGACAGTGTGTCAGTGAGTCCAGCGCTGACCACAGGTGCAGGAGGTACACAGAAGCCTCTGTTCTCTGAGATGGTCTGTGACTTCCTCAGTGTAGACTGTCAGTCTGTATCTAGCTCCACATGATGATAGCAGTTGAAATCTGATATGTAGCATCACATCCAGTTTACACTTCTACAGTTGAAGAGTCTGTATTCTTACATGTGTGGTCCAGTTCTTCTTGGCTGTTAAAAATTCGGCAAAGCTTTTTTCCCCTAGTGATTCCTCAGTGATGCTGGTGGTGTTTGTCGTCCCTGATGTCTCTGTGCTTCTGGTTTGGAGCAGTGCAAGCTCTGAATTTTTTTTCCCAGAGAAAAACTTGAAATCTGATAGGATATGTTGGGAGGCTTCAGACGCTAGAGGCTAGAGGGCGCTCTGCTACAAGAAATATGTGATGGGCGATACCACTGATTTGAATGTTCAATTCCAGTCAATTCAAGCAAGAACTGCTATACTGCCTGGTGAAAAAAGCAGCATATATAGCTTATATATATATATATATATATATATATATATATATATATATATATATATATATACATACATATATATGTATATATGTATATATATATATACGTGTATATATATATGTATATATGTGTGTGTATATAGTAACATTATGTATAGTAGTAACAGTATGTAGTATAAACAAGAAGGTGGTTTTAATGAAGTGGCTTGATGAAAAAGCTATATATATATATATATATATAGTATACTACATACTGTTACTACTATACACACTGTTATACATGTATATATATATATATATATATACACACACACACACACACACACACACACATATATATATATATATATATATATATATATATATATATATAGTTATCAGCTGCATATCAGCTGCACTTCCCATACAGGCCCACTCTGTAATTCTATCATTCCAGGCTGTAGTCTGTTCGTTCCCCCTATTCTTCAATGGTCAGGACTCCACAGGATCACTGCAGGAAACACTTACTGTCCACTCTATTAGACACTCCTACCTAGTTGGTCCACCTTGTAGATGTAATGTCACAGACAGAAGCTGTGTTGGTCATCCTCCAGTCCTTCATCAGTACCCACAGGACACTGTTGGCTCAACATTTCTGGTTTGGTGGACTACGCTCAGTCCAGCAGTGAAGCTGAGGGCTTTAAACTCTCCAGCAGAAGTGTTTTAAAGTGACCCTATATGGTCAATGGAGCTGATATAATGTACAGTAAGCATTGAAACAATCAGGTAGTTAAATGCAGTGGCTGGAGTCTGTGCATGTGTATATATGTGTATATATATATATATATATATATATTTCTTTACAGCTGTATGAATGGGTTAATTATGTCCTGCTATATAGTTTTTCCACTCTTTTCCAGTTTTCCTCTAAATAAGTGATGCTGCCAGCATCCCTGCAGCCCCATGCCCTCAAACAGTTAAACAGTGAAAAGTGAAAGTCACATGTTTATCCAGGGGCACGCCGAGTCTTTTTAAGGAGTCGATTCTTTGGGATATATTCGCTAAAAACGACCGATTCTTCAGGCTCCGAGTCAATGCATATCAGTACAACGTACGACTGAGCCGAGTCTTCGTGCCGAGCTGAGCCGACTCCCACCTTTGACGTAAACAAGGTGTCGGTTCGACTAGAACCGACCCCTCGCGAGCGACTCTGTGCCGGTGGCGGCGGGGAAGCTGCCCAAAATGGCCGCTAGTCACTATTACGGGTTCCCGCACGGCACCGCCGGCCCCCAATACAGGTAAAACACACCGGCACGGATGGCGACCCGGGCGGCTATTCCTCCCGCCGTCCGCTGAATCGTCCTGGTGCTTCATTCACCGGCGGGCAGAGCCGAGCGGTTCAGCGGAGCAGGTTGTGTTGCTAGGCTAACAAGCTACATCCAGAAAGTCAGTGAGGTTACGGGGCGATAGCTGGACATAACCCTTCAGCAGGCCTCTAAAAGTGCCAGTTTGTCATCCGTGCTCTTATTCAAGGCTCAGATGGACGGAATTGCTTGTGTATGAATGGTTGCTGGTCTGATGTTGTCAGCTGCAGGTGCAGGTGCTTGTTTGAGGGTCTTAAGTCTAATGGTGGGACTCCAGGGGGCTCTTCACAGATGTCAGGATTTTGGAGATGGGATTAAAGCAGGTTCAGGCGAAGGGCAATCATGCAACATCATCCTAGACATGGGGGAAAGTTAGGGATGCACATAACAGTGGCATCTACTGAGGTCTTTTTTTGGCAAGCATGACATGTAGGGGGGTCTAGATATGATAAAGGGCACCAAAATGCATTGATAATATAAAATATGCCTTAATTTACTTAAATCAGTCCATTAAAGCATGCAATAATATGCAGTAATACCACCCTGTTATCATCTGTGGGTCGGATCATATCAGAACCATGCTGCATATCATTTTTGTACAAATGATTAATGTCATTAATGTCATATAATAACCCATTTTCTTGGATTGCAGGAGAGTTATAACATTTACTTATCATGGATTTATCGTAAAGTAAGTCAAATACTGTCGTAAGTGTACCTATCAGAGGGCAGGGTCAACCATGCTACGGCCCCCCTACATCAGAAAGGGTTAAAGACCTTGCTCAGGAGCCCAACAGTGGTAGCTGGGACCAGTAATACACTGAGCAATCATCATCTTCTTCTTCACAGGGCAGTTTTAATTTATACAAAATGCTGACTAACTTATGTACTATATGAATATGCAAATTAGCATCACAGTGCGAGATAGTCGCGACCCTAGATATGTAAACAGTACTGGACTATATAGTCCTCATAGTCCCAAATGCCTAGTTTGTCTCATTGACACTAGTTTTCATGCTAAATGTCAGTAAGCAGTGAATCAGCGTTTTAGTTCACCTCTATTATAAAACTTTCCAGGCTATGTTTTTCTATTTCTTTCACCTTCTGAAGCAGACAGTCACCCTGACCTGTTTTGACCTCCCCAGCACCCAGCCGCCTCCTGCGTATTCCCATCAAACCACTGCCAGCTACAGTGTCCAGCCTGCCCCTGGTGCAGCCCATGTGGTCACAGCTTCATACGCTCCTGCCACTGCACAGCCCACCCGGCCAGTGGCGTCTCCAGCATACCAAACATACCAGACTCCCGCTGCTCCAGATTACGGTTACCGTCAGCAGGAAACGACTCCTCAGCCGACCACCCGACCTCAGAGCTACCAGGTCTTTACAGAAGCGGTTAGTGACCGGTCGTCACTTTTTATTGCCCTGTTTTTTTTTTTGGTGCACACTGTTTTTTTTATTTATTTTATTTAATTTTATTTATTAAATATTAGTATAAATAGTTTGTAAATGCAGTAAATGCACTGTGCATTATTATGCACTATATAGTGAATAATGAGAAATAGTGAATCATATAGACAACAAAACCAACAATTTCACAAAGATGGCTTTCTCGGTTTAGCCAGACATCTTAAGTCTAATGTCAGGTCAGTCCAATCGGGAAGGACCTGAGGAGACTGTAAAAATGAGGAGGCCGGCTGCTTGAAATATAAACAGGAGTTCTCGAAATGCTTAATATAAAGTCCCGCCTTACAGCAAAATGAGCCAAACAGCTTGCTAGTTATGCCTTAAGCGGAGGGGCCCTCCGCAATGTGGAGCTCTGCTCAAGTGCTCTAGACGGAAAAACTTATTTTTTGTGCATTTTTTAACCAAAAACTTCAAATGTTTGTAGTAAAATTAGTTTTTTTAGGACAGATTGTAGCAGTGCTTTTTATATTTATTTATTTATATATATATATGAGAGAGAGAGAGAGAGAGTTTTTTGGTCTTCTCATTTACAGAAATAGAAGCCTGGTCTTGTATAAGTATTGTATTAGTACCTTTCCTGTTGGACAGTCTTCGGCTATAGGCTTAAGTGGTCTGGCCAACTGAGGAATTCCGCTTTGTGAAATACCCCCTCAGGCCATTTTCCTCGTGCTGTTTTGAATAATTACTGTGAAACCCTAAAATTATTGCAATTCCTGTTCCCGAGTAGTACCTCACAATGCATTTTACACCTAATGAGTTAATAGACTGATAGACATCAGTTTTGGCATTTGTGAAGCCAGGATTGTGATACTTGTTAGATCATTATGAATGCTATCTTGTTATTTAGGAGACAGTGGGTCCTTCCTGTAGTGTCTGTGTCTGTTTTGATTGCTGAATGCCTGATCCTCTGTTAATCGCAACTGCAGGAGAGCTACAACTACGGGCGGCCAGTGTCAACCAGTGGTGTGTATGAAAATAAGCAGTACTACCAGACGAGCATCGCACCAGCTCAACGAACCCCAACAGAAACCTACTTTCAGCAAGGTGATATCCTGCCTGAAACTTTCGATTCAGAGTAATTACACTGAACAGCATCGTGTTGTCTGCTTAATTTATCAAATGTTGTGTGTATATATATATATATATATATATATATATATATATATGTGTGTATTTTATTTGATCTTATGTGGCCTGTTGCATGAATATATATATATATATATATATATATATATATATATATATATATATATATATATATATATATATATATATATATATATGCATGCGCGCGCGCAACATAAGATCATGCTGTACATTGATTATTAAATTGTGCATAGCGCCACCCCATAGCTGTGGTAAAATCACAGTAACACAGCCTCAAGTGGCTTATTGCTTTAAAGCAACACTATGTAAACTTTTTACATTATAATAACTTAACCAGAAGAATAGCTTTTCTATATCTGCAACTCCAGGCTCAAAATGCTGGTAAAGTGGACAGAAAAATGCTTGCAAGAACAATTTAATGCTGAGTTGTAATTGTGTAAAATCTGTGTAATGTTTCTTTCACTGATTTGTATCTCTCGGCTTGTCAACAAAAGCATGTGTAAAGTGTGTCTTATGGCGGTGGCTCAAAGTGGGGGAACCAAGAAGCAAGAAATTTCTATTCTCCTTAACGCTGCTTTAATAAAATACACATTAAATGTTCAGTAAATAATTTTTGATTGCAATAATTTAAAAGAATTGGCTCTTCAAGCTGTGTTGTTTATTGCACAAGGTTCTCCCAAGCCAAGTAGCAGTTGATTGTTGCATTAACAGCTCAGTATACTGAGAACATAATACAGAGTCTAAGGTGGTTGAGCCAATCAGATGGAACAATCCAAACTATTTGCTTAAGAAGACGTTAGTGAAACTGCTGCCGTGACCTTTGTTTTTTTTTCTGACTCCGTGCAGTTTGTTATTATTCCTTCAGATCTAAAAAGTGGCTATAGACCGGCAAGTACAGCCTACAGCCAGCCTGCACCACAAAGACAGGTCACAGCCCTCAAACCCCTCCCTCCCGTCAGCTCCGTTTCATCCAGCTACAACATCTACTCTGCCACGACCAGCGTACAGCAGCAGCCAACTCCAATATCCACTTACACCCCCAGTTCCTCCTACAACTCCACAGCTGCCACTTCTTATTCTGGTAAGTGGGGGCTTTTTCCTGCAGTGTGCTCTGTGTGTCTCTGAGCTTCATCCCTAGTGTAGTCTCACAGTGTGAATGTTAACTATAATAACAATATGATTATGTAAATAGTACAATATAATATGCTATCCAATACTCTGGGTGTTTATCTCCTAATGAATGCATTCAGCTACTTTAGAATAAACTCTTATAATCCCTCTGGTTTAAGAAGAAACAAGGAATGGGCAGGTGTCCCAATACTTTTGTCCATATAGCGTAAATAAAATGCCAATACGTGAATGTGCTCAGTGTCTTTCTTGCCCATTCCCGCAGGTCTCAACTACTCTACTTACGAATCTAGCGGCTACACTTCAACTTCATCATACTATCAACCATCCCAGCAGCTGGGCCCTCCTCAGACCCCACCTCAACCCCAGGCCCCTTCCCATCAGCCTCAGCCTCCTCAGCAGCAAACCCAGCCGCCAGCTAAGCAGCTCACCAGTGCCTCCTGGAGCAGCACAGGAAACAGCATGGTCACTAGCCCTGCTGTCAGTACATACAAGAAGCCCATGTTCCATCAGAATAAGGTCCAGAAGCCAAAAGGCCCCCCGAAGCAGCCTCAGCTGCACTACTGCGACATCTGCAAGATAAGCTGCGCTGGTCCACAGGTATATGAGCGTGGCACATACATAGAGCTGTGATGTTATTTGTCACATTTGAAAATCAAAGGGACCAGACTAAACTCAGTTATGTATACCCCCTGACCCCCCTTCTTTTTTTGATCATACTTTAGCAACTTTTATTATTTAATAAATCTTAAATATTATTTAATTATTTAATAAATGCATTTATTAGGTTTTCTTGACTAATGGCACTTGCATCAGCTTGGGACCCTCAAAGGTTAATATTTTAGCTAAAAGAAATATTTTATTACACATTTAGAAATGTTTGATCCATTATTTTGCTTAAAATCGATGTTGTTTTCTTGTCATTTTCCATCCAAACCTCTGACTTTTGCCTTCCTCTGAAACGTCTTGATAGTTGATTACATCCCTGTGCACAAGCAGGCTTGAAAAAACTATGCTAACCAATAATATCATATTTCAGCCCCCACCCCCCACCTATCAAGTGAAAAATGCTGAGCTAGTGTGTGTGTGTGTGTATATATATATATATATATATATATATATATATATATATATATATATATATATATATATATACACACACACACACACACGTATATATTTATATTCTATATATTGTATATGTTTTCACATGTCAATATTTCAATTTCCACATATTGGAAAAAATCCATAAGAGTGTTTTGCTGCCGTGACGGCACATCCAGTGAAAATTTGAGTATTACCGCTTTAAACATTGGACATTTACATTAACCTCTTGGTGCATGGCACACTTTTGAAAACATGAATGTGAATAAACAAACATTATAATCAGTAATACTTGACATCATCGTGTGCTTATTTGTACATCATCTTCCCCTGTAGACCTACAGAGAGCACCTGGAGGGTCAGAAGCACAAAAAGAAGGAGGCGTCCCAGAAGTCTGGCAGTCAGGCCAGTAACGGACCACGTGGTGTGCAGACGCAGCTGCGGTGTGAACTCTGTGATGTCTCCTGCACCGGTGCAGATGCCTACGCAGCACACATACGGGGGGCCAAGCACCAGAAGGTCTGTGCAGATCAGGGTTCTCAGGTTTCTGTTTTATAAAATGGGCTGGATCACTACACACTAGGGTTGCACTACACACTAGGGTTGCACTACACACTAGGGTTGCACTACACACTAGGGTTGCTGCTTTACTATAGTATAAATAAAATAAATAAGAAAGCTGCATGTGAGGTGGAGGTCTTTTGAACTATTTTGTATCCAATTTTCGTTGTGAATTAATATGTTTATATGTTTTTTTTATTCATCAATTGATTGATTGGTTTTAAAACTTTGAAGATAGTAAGAATTTGGTGGCATTTTCTGTTTGGTTACATATTATTTTCAAAACATTTGTAAGCCAATGTTCACAATACAATAACCATCAAGTTTTATAACCTGGTATTTCTAAAATCTACGTTCCGTGGCATCCCTACATCACCCTTAAGTGCCTTTTCTATGCTTTTTAACGTTTGATTCCATTGGCTAATTGTCTTTGGGAATGAGAATGAATTCTGAATTAGTTTCTATTCTGTTTACTTAAAAGGGCACAGGCGTGTGACTGCTTGCATTTTATGTATTGTATATTTTCAATCCTAAAGCTTTCACAGCTACTTTGTTTAGTGTGGGTCTATTAGGTATGAACACTCACGGTCTCGCACCGCTTCCAAGTCAGCCCTGGTTGAAAAGCGGTTTTCAGATTGTCTGTGCAAAACGAGGGAATGGAAAAAAATCACCTCTTCGTCTAGCAGCTCATCGGCCCTGTACCCTCTGCATAACTTTCCAGTTTTAACATCTTGACTCTTTACAGATGCAATGCACTTGATTCTGGCACATAGACCAAGGAGTATCGTTTTGATTGACAGGGCCAGGCATCAGCAAACCAGACGTGTAAATTAAACCAGTCGATTATAAAGAAGTGGATATCAAATATTGTTTGAAAATGTTTATAAAAATGTTTATTTTTATTGCTCTGATTGGGATCCGTCTAGACCCACTGGTTTTTAACCTCTGGGCTACGGCGGTGCGCTCTGGTGCTATTGCCAGGGGGCTGTTGGCGGTCAGCTTTTATTTATTTATTTATTTATTTATTTATTTATTAATTGTTATTTTAATGTTGGCTTTTTATCATTCGTAGAAATGTATTAATATAAATTATTGCAAGTAATATAATTTAGAAAATATTTGGGTCAAAAATATGAAATAAATATATGGGTCAAATATATGAATTGATTTATCATCAATTCATTTATATCATAAATAAATGAATTGATGATAAATGAAAACAAACAAAGTGTTTGATATTTGTTGTTGTTTATTGTGTTGCATAATTATAATGTCAAGTGACATTTTTGCTCATATTAATTAGTGTATTATTATATGTTTGCATTTTAAACAGTTGAGTTTGTTTCTGGGGAAAGATTTTGTGGTCACAGATTGCAAAAGGTTGAAAACTCCCTTATCTAGCCATTAAATGGCTTGATTTTCATGCTACATAATAGAAAGAACTATGCATTTTATTAATAACATTGTTGAAGGATCTGGATTTTATACTATAATAGAATAATAAAAATGTCTTTTGGTGGTGTGGAGGGGAACATGAAAGTAGCTGAACCTCCAAACTTTAGATGTAGCCGTGTGAAACCAACTGGATCTCACGAAGATGATGCCCAAATCTGCCTTAACGCAAGTATTGTCACTTTTGCATTGTTATCAGGTTGTGAAGCTTCACACAAAGCTTGGCAAACCCATTCCTTCCACGGAGCCAGTTTTGGTGAACTCTGCCCCTGTTCCTGTGACTACAACTTCAGGAAAACCCACAACTCCTGCTGTAGCTCCAGCTTCTCCCAGGGTGCCACAGAAACCCATTGAACCAAGCCCTCAGAATAAGGGTCAGCAGCCAGCTAAGAAGCCTGCTCTGTCTAAAGCCACGGTCATTGGTGAGTATAAAGTGTTTGGTGTTATATTGTTAGTGTGCATTGTGTTGCATAATTATAATGTCAAGTGGAATTTGGTCATATTAATTACTGTATTGTATGTTTGCATTTTATACAGTTGAGTTTGTTTCTGGGGAAATATTCCGTGGTCACAGATTGCAAAAGGTTGAAAACTTCTGATCTAGCCATTAAATGGCTTTATTTTCATGCTGCATGATAGAAAGAATTATGCGTTTTATTAATAATATTGTTGAAGGATCTGGATTTTATACAATGATTTAGAGAATTGCATTCGTCAGGCTCATCTGAACTTCTGAATTAGCTGTGTCCTAGATATAATTGTGATAAAAGATATAACTGTTATTTTAAGACCATATTATGCCTTTGATCTACTAATAATATAACAACGTATACTGTAACAATATAATATAATACATGTATAATGTAACAATGCCATTACATCCTTTTAGAGAGCAGTTAACTTTTAAGTATTGAGAATATCCATACATTGGAATTGGATTTTAATACGATTGCAGTCGTGAGTCTAGTCAGCAGCAGCAGCAGCATATACATATGCTATGTCCGAATGTTTATGGACAGGCCTTCTAATGAATGCATTCAGCTACTTTAAGTTGCATTCATTGGTGACACATATGTGCAATTGCACACACACAGCTTGTCTAGTCTTCGTAGACTCTGGAATGGATGAGCGGCTGGAGCGGAAGAACTGTGTTCTCTTGAATGATGATGCTCCTTGCAATACTCTTGGGATGAGTTGGGGTTGAGGTGGAGTGGTGATCATCCAACATTCTGACCTCACTTATGTTATTGTCACTGACTGCAATCAAATCCTCACAGCAATGCTCTTCCAAAATCTAGCAGAAAACCGTCTTTCCTGGACAGTGGAGACTTAACAACAAAAGCAGGATAATCTTTTTTAATATCCTTGATTTCAGAAAAACAAGGAATGAGCAGGTGTCCCAATACTTTTGTCCATATACTGTATCTGTAGTGGCGGAGTAAATGGAGATGTCTTTTATTTAGCAGAATTGACCGAGGTCATGTACATAAATTGTTATATAAGGCAATATTGTAATTATAGTGACAGGTCTAGACCGAAGCACCTGCATTTCTAGATCTAGTGGCTAGATCTTCTCATTTACTAATATTACATTTGATTAGCCTCTGAATTTGTTTTTGAGGAGAGTTTCAGCAGTATTTGTTGCTGTTCATATGTTGCCTCTTGTCGAACGACAAAGCTGCTGCTCCAGAGCTGGTGAAGGTGGAGGAGGTGAAGCCGGTGGTTCTGCTCTCAGACCCTCAGAGTGATGATGAAGCTGATGGTGGTGGCATTCAGGGAGACATCCAGCCAGTGGGCCATGACTATGTGGAGGAGGTGAGGGATCGAGACATTCAGGTCACACCTAGCCTAATTTGTTTTCTGGAAAAAGCTCAAATAAAGCTCAAATTTGGAAAAAAAACACATTTCACAGATATTTACACTGGTATTACTACATATTGCGAAAGCTAAAATGTGAATGTGGATGTGGATGGCACCGAGATTTCAACCCTTAATTAGGTAGGCCATGGTTCGTCTTGCCTGGCGCCTCTAAAACGCAAAGAACAATACAGTAAAATTTCTCCATTCTACTCGTTTTGCTGCTCCTAATCACGGCAGCCTACTTTTCATAACTGTAGCGAATTTCTTTATATAATTTTATATATTATAATGATTTGAAATATATATATATATATATATATATATATATATATATATATATATATATATATATATATATATATATATTAATTCTTAGATTTGGCAATTGTGTTTGAATGGAAACCCAGCTACAGTAAACCAGCAGTAACTGTTCAATCTCCTCTGATATGATGCTCTTTATGGTTTACCGTGGCGCTGTCCAGAGACTATCCACGGAGATATTTACAGCAGCCTAAAATTATCTATTAACTATTTTTGCCAAGCTTTAGCATTATATTTATATTATAATTTAGTTATGTTGAAGGTAGGAGGATGTAGAGTTGGGAGTCTTTTCCAAGTAGTCTTATTGTTATAGGTTCATGAGGTTTCTGACCAGACTTGGAATTAAACCCCAATCTTCCCATTACTTTATACCCAGAAAAGGAGTCATGAACGAAATGTGAACGACTGAATTTGGGCTATTTATTTTGTGAATGATTTCGACTGTAAATAAGCGTTATCATTTTAATATGTTCCGACAACTGCAGATTCATCGAAATGACACTAGTATAGATAGTTATAGAGCAAATTCTTATATTAAATATATAAATAAATACAAATGTACTTATTTAGTTATTTTATCTTCAAACTTGTCATTTGATTTCTTTCAGGTTCGTAACGATGAGGGTAAGGTGATTCGCTTCCACTGTAAGCTCTGCGAGTGCAGCTTTAACGACCCGAATGCTAAAGACATGCACCTCAAGGGCCGCAGACACCGACTTCAGTACAAGGTGTGACTCTCATTCATTTACTGAAAGACTGGAAACTTCCACACAATCATCACTTGTATTTTTTTCTAGTGGAGATTCTTAATAAAGGGAACAGACAGGAATTGTCCCTGTTGTTAGAAATTCAGCATACAGGAGTCAGGAGTCTGGATCTTCAGCGTTGGAGTTTATTCACATGCAGATAGAAAATCATACACGGGCACAGCTTAGTTGATCAACTGATCCAGTCCAAAGAAAGCATTGACTTTTAGGGTTTCAGAACACTGAGGTGAGAAGGAGGGGGGCAGTTGTGAAAGAAGATAAAGGAAGAAGGGGTGAGAGTAAGGTGCAAATGGTGATGTTCTCAGGGAAAAGGGGGACATTTGGACACTTGGTTTGGAACATTAGTTTGGATTATTGCTTCTATGCAATTCTGTGTGCTAAGGTGCTGTTTTCTGGTCTGTTTAATCCTTCTGCAGAAAAAGGTGAACCCAGACCTGCTGGTGGAGATCAAACCCAGTAACAGAGCACGGAAGCTTCTGGAAGGCAAGCTGAGGAAGCAGAAGCAGAAAGCCGTGCTGAAGCGACAACAAGAAGATGAGCATCGATGGCATATGGAGATGAGGTCAGCTGTGTAGAACTGGCATGCAGCTATTTTGCATGTGTGTTCATTAGGGGAGGCTCAGTGGTTAGAGCACCAGGTTATTGATGACAGGGTTGTGGGTTTAAGACCTGGACTCGGCAAGCTGCCACTGTTGGGACCTTGAGAAAGGCCCTTAACCCTCCCTACTTTCTGGGCGCTGCTCCGATGGCTGCCCACTGCTCCGGGCACGTGTCACTGTGTGTGTTTGTTTGGTCAGTAGTGTGCATGTGTGTGTGTCCTACACAAATGAAGAATGTGGTCTTGTCTTGTCCACATTATTAGAAACCCCTCCCCTGTAGCTCAACCTTGCTGGTGTAAAGTCAGAGACTGGAGCCCATTTATTGCAGCATATCGATTATTTATCCTTTGACTGTTTATCAGTGATTATTATGGATTATTTTATTGTACGTTCCTTTATACTACCATGCCACTGCATACCGCTGCTCTGCCAATCTTATTGATGGTCCACAACACAATAATATCTGGTCAGCAGCAGTCCTGTGGTCAGAAATGGAACAATTATGATTGAATTATGAATTATGATAAATGCACAGTAACAATAAATAGGCTATAGTATCTGACTTTACAGCAGCAAGGTTGAGCTACAGAGGAGGGGTTTCTAATAATGTGGACAAGATAAGACCTCATTCATTATTTGTGTTGGACACACACACATGCACACTAGTGACCAAACAAACACACACAGTGACACATGCCCGAAGCAGTGGGCAGCCATCGCTGCGGCGCCTGGAAAGCAAGGAGGGTCCCAACAGTGGCAGCTTGCTGAGCCCAGGTATTAAACCCACAACCCTAGCATCAATAACCTGGTGCTCTAACCACTGAGCCACCTCTAGTAAACACACATGCAAAACAAATGGCTCTTTGAGTGATGCCACTAAAGAACTACTTTTGGTTCAATACAGATCCATTTTGGTTCATTTTTCATTCTAAGAGTGTGAAGAACCTTCACTTGATACAGGTTCATTGCTGTTTACAGTCTGTAATTGTTCTTGATGTTGTCCTCTCTGCTACAAGACCTGTCTCTATTTTGTTCTTCTCAGTTCCTTTAAATTCTTCTCAGTTCTGCACAGTTCCTCTCAGTTTTACATACTAATATAGGTTAAATCCGAAATCACAGCCAACAGATAGATCCAGAGGTTGCAAAATGGTTTTCCTATCTCTGATGCTCCTTATTCAACATCTCAGCTAGTCATGAAATCTTAAAATCTATAAAATAAGACTGTATAGGAGACATACTTAAGTCAAGTCAAGTCAAGTGGGTTTTATTGTCATTTCAACTACATACAGAGTACACAGTGAAACGAAACAACCAGGTTCCTCCAGGACCATGGTGCAACATAGACACAGTGCATACAGAACACACAGACACAATACAGACAGGATAATAAAGAGTGAGAGTGAGAGTGAAAGTGAAAGCATGAAACAGAAAAAAAACATCAGTTCAGTTTCTGGAGTTGAGAAGTCTGATGGCTTGGGAAATGTGAATGTGTAAATGTGAAGTCCAGGGGTTACTGACATACTGTAGCAGTGTGCACTGTGATCGTGTTTAATGATATGCCTGATATCTCTTGTAGGAGGTACGAGGAGGACTTGTACTGGAGGAAGGCAGAGGAGGAGCATCTGTACTGGGGAGAGCAAAGACGCAGGATGGCGCCCCCACCTCTCATGAGTCGCCCTGGAATGCCTGTGCCCCCTCTACTGGTGAGAGCAAGCATTGTAGATGTTGAATTGATACTTCCCACATTGCCTGTTTCCACATTTCTTATTTGTTTTGATCTTATTTGGTTCTCTACTGCCCTATTCCGTAAGTTTGGTTCAGTTGTTTGTATTAGAGCAGGTTTCTCTTCTTCTTTTTTTTGTTTTTTTGGGGTTTTTTGGGTTTTTTTTTCTTTTCCTCTTTTGGGTACCCACAATGGCCAGCCACAGACCTCAAGCATAAGCCTAAGTTTGCAGGTAGTGGCTAAAAGCATGCAGCTGACTGCTCTAAACACACACACAAGAGCTAATAACCTAAACGTGCACATTTTTGATTCAGAACCTGAGGACTGATGACGTCGGTTCTTTGTGTGATTGCATCCAAGCGAATGGCTTAATATTCTCTCCTCACCCATATTTTTATCTTCACATCACTAATAATAATAATAATAATAATAATATTGCCAATGCCCGTGTAAGCAGTGGACCCCATACAATTTACTAATTAGAAGAGATGTTTGGACAGGTAGTGTAGCGCCGTGTTATGTTCCGTGCTATTGGGCAAACCTTTGGGCCTTGTAAAGTATGCCCAGGACTAGCCTGGATGATGACACTCCATCTTCTTTCTTTGCAGCCTGTTCGTCGGCCGGATTCTCCGGATGACCGCCACATAATGTCCAAACATGCCACCATCTACCCAGTGGAGGAGGAGCTGCAGGCTGTGCAGCAGATCGTCTCGCACTCAGAGAGAGCCCTCAAGCTGGTGTCTGACTCACTGCTGGAGCAGGAGGCTGTCTCACAGGGCAAAGAAGACATGGATAAGCAGTGAGTCACTCCACTATATTGGTCTGCAGTGTAACCTTCATGAATGGTTTGTTAGTCGGGCAGGGTTTGGTCAGCGGTGAGGTTAAGAACGTTTGAATGCTAAATGAAAGGGATGCTATTGCGAGGCATAGTGAGAAGAAATGGCATGATGGGTTAATTAAGCAAAAAAGCCTCTAATTGGTGCCTCACTAAGCCCAGCCTCTTATGAAGTAATACTCCAATAATTGTTAAATGCACTGGATTTCTGCTGCCATGTCCTCTTGGTGTTTAGCCCCAGTCCTTATCTAACGTCAAAACCAGGTAATAATAGTGTGTGCCTCAACTTTGAGACCATTAGTATGGAATTGCATGATCTCCACTTCCCCTATAGGAGCAGTAGGAGGTCTGTAGTCCACCTGTTTCTCTGCACCCTTTGTTATTAGCCTCCTTTCACCCTGTTCTTCAATGGTCAGGACAGGTAGTATTTGGGTGGTGGGTCATTTTCAGCACTGCAGTGACACTGACTGACATGGTGGTGACGAGTGTGTTAGTAGTGTGTGTTGCGCTGGTGATAAGAGTGGATCAGACACCTCAGTGTCACTGCTGGACTGAGAATAGTCCACCAGCCAGAAATAAACAGCCAACGGTATCCTGTGAGCAGCAGCAGATACAGAGCTTCTATCTCTGACTTTACATCTACAAGGTGGACCAACTAGTCTAATAGAGTGGACAGTAAGTGGACATACACACTCCAGCTGCACTGCTGTGTCTGATCCACTCGTACCACCAGTGCAACACTAACATACCACAGCCATGTCAGTCAGTCTCAACGCAGTGCTGAGAATGACTCAGTATCCAAATACTACAGTTTGCTCTGTGGTGGTCAGTCCTGTGGGGTCCTGACCATTGAAGAACAGGGTGAAAGGAGGCGAGCAAAGTATGCAGAACAACAGATGGATACAGTCTGGAATTATAGAACCACCGAGTGCTCCTATATGGTAAGAGGAGCTGATATAATGCGCTGGGATGGGAGTGGTCATAAACTGATATGAATGTCATATCATAATTTATCATGTTCGCCTTAAAATCAGAAAATGTATACCTAAAAGGTCTGGTAAGCTATTTATGTCTCAAATACAAAAGTAACTGACTTTTTATTTTTCGCTTGCTGCAGGTTGGACCCTCAGGGCCGCATGCTGAAGGGGGTAATGAGGGTGGGGATACTGGCCAAAGGCCTGCTGCTACATGGAGATAGGAATGTTCAACTTATCCTGCTAGCTGCCAAAAAGCCCACCGTGTCCCTGCTGAACAGCATTGCTGAGCAGCTTCCTAAACAGCTCCTGGTAAGACATCAGCCACCTTCTTCTTCCTGTCTCTTCTCTGTCTTGTGGTGCTGAAATACTCAGTCCTGGAGATTTGAGTAAACAGCAACCGATTTGTGTGACTTTAAGAACACGTAAGGTAAGGGCTGTTGATCTGGAAACTGCCTTATCATATTCATACCATGACCGTGATGTTATTAAATAATAAAAGTGATAAATACACTCTGATAAAGCTTATTTTGTCCATTTAAAATAAATAGTAAGAGTGGCTCAGCAGTCTAATGTGCTACCATTATGGCCTGGGGTGTAGCGAGTTCAAATCCTGAGCCATGACACTTTGCCATCAGCGGCCGGAGTCAGAGAGAGCACAACTGACCAGGTTCTTTCTGGGTGGGTAGATGGCACTTTTTCCCCTCATCATTTTAAATACTAAGGTGGACGGCACAGGCGTCTGTTGGCCAGTGCAGTGGAGCTGAGGACCTGGCACGTTCCTCCAAATGTGTCGGCTGCCCGGCAGCGCTTCATCGGCAGCAGTTTGAAAAGAGGCGGTGCCTGGCTTCACATGTGTCGGTGGAGGTGTGGTTAAGCCAGGAGCATTGCAAGTAGCTGGGGGAACTACAAATGGGTGGGTTAGTTGGCAGTATCAAATTTGGAGAAAAAAATTGCCAATTTATTCTAAAATAAATCATAAAAGAAACTTAACCCTCTCTGCTTTGGGGCGCCATAGCATGACTGACCCTGCGCTCTGTTCCTGGCTTTCAAAGCTGGGAGCGTATTGGGCGTATTGAATTATGATGAACTGTGAAAATGAATAGGTAATCTTGATTTAGTCATTTGACATCCCTAATATTAATGAATTATGTGGATTAACATAATATTAATTTATCATGTTAAACCAAAATAATAATGTACAGTTAATGCATAATATTTAAATGATTAACTGTGACGAAGTTCCTATTCTAAAAGTGACACAAATGTATGAAAGCTCCTTTTTTGGAGCGTTAGAAATGAGGCATAAAAAATGGGCTTCCTTATTAGGTCACAGGGACCATTTATGGAAAAACAATTATCGTTGGTGTCTGTCTGGATATAGAATCAGGAAGTCATGCTGTTCTCCAAGTGCGTCAAGCTACACTGCAGTGTTCCATGAGCTACAGATTTTTTTTTGGGGGGGGGGGGGGGGGTGTAGTGACCGGTTTAATGAACCGCATAGACATTCACACCATCGGTTTGTGTGTTATGGTTCGGGTGGTCTTGACCGAGAGTGGCAGCTGGCAACTTCCAGAAG
This sequence comes from Salminus brasiliensis, assembly GCF_030463535.1. Lineage (NCBI taxonomy): Eukaryota > Metazoa > Chordata > Actinopteri > Characiformes > Bryconidae > Salminus > Salminus brasiliensis. The sequence continues at coordinate 4,469,879 of NC_132894.1, read as the reverse complement.
ATAACTGGGAAATCTCCCATTGGTGGTAGAATGATTGAAGTATTTCGTGATCCTTCTGCTTTCTTGAGAAATCTACCATGTTTGGGTCATCACACATGATCGTCAACCAGTTCTCCTCATCGGTCTTGCCTGTTTCTGAAGAATGTGGTTTTGAAAGTAGTTTGACATTAACTGTGATTGAGAGCGTACCATTGGAATCTCCCCTTCAAATGGCATATAGTTCCACATTTTTTCCCCACATGATTTTTTTTTTCCCCCCACAGGTCGATGCTGTTGCTACCATTCAGTTTAGAGTCTTTTATAGCTTTGTCCGAATAAATGTGAACACGGGCGATTACTTGTTGCTTTTTATAACTGATCTTTAGTTTCCCTGCCTGGTTGTGACACCCTACAGAGAGAGCCTGGGGCCTTAGGGCTTACCTAAAGACCACACAATGAACTAAAAATCTCACGTTTCCCTGCTAGGCTGTAAGAACCCTTATCTCCCTTCAAAAATTAAACTGTTTCTTGGGGGCTACAGCCCTGATGTGATGATATAGTTGGGGACGCCTCCACTCCCCTCCCCGGCTGTCCCGTCTGTAGTGAGTAATGCCAAGTGTCCTTTTAACCGGCAGACCTTTTCTGAAGATCAGTATGTGGTGCAGGCTCACCCCGAGGAAGCCAACATCGTCATTATTTCCAGCAAGGAACCAAAAATGCAGGTCACCGTCTCTCTCACTTCGCCAGTGATGCGGGAAGACCCTGCCCCAAGCCCGGAGGAACAGGCAGACCACAAGCTGCCTGAGAAAGGTTAGAGAACCCATGCTTTCAGTCTACTGCACTGTATTGTCTCCTTTTAAGAAAAAAGCACCAACAGCTACAGCACAAGACCATCCAAAAGCAAGTGAAATCTGGCTCCACAACCGCCTGAGTGTCTTTTAGCCCCAAGCCCTTAAATTGAGTTCATTGTTTCCCGGTTTTTCATTATCGGAGCCCTGTTACCAGTCTGTGATTCTGCCCCTTTAGTTTTTACTGCTCTTCTGTAGTGTCTGGTGGAATCTAAAGCCGGATCTCTGACCTTTCTGTAGCTATGAGTGTGACTGTGGCTTTGATGTACTGTGTATGACGAATCATGTGACTCACACATAGATGGATTCCTCATCATACAGTGGCCCCAATAAGGATTTGGACACTTTAACCATTTGTGAACTTTTAATGAGGTCCAAAAGTGGTTTAAGACTCGTTGTTGACCCCCAGGCCGCACTGGGGGTTCTGTGAAGCACACATAAGGAAGACCTTTTGAGTGCAAACCGGTCAAACCTCATGACTATTGGCTACCCTTTTGAATAAATACATTCATAAAATCTAAATCAGTCCTGGTTTGGTCTGTTAAATTAGTGCATCATCCATTCATTTCATAGTCAATTCAAATCAGAATCAAAAATCAGAAATTTCATTATTTGTTTATGAATCAAATGATGGACTGTTTCACACATTTTTCTTTTTTAACACCTATTTTTGATTTGAGCATAAAGACCAATGGCCAAACTAAATTTTTTATATTGAATTGGTTTGGTTTGCATGACCTGGAAGTTACTGTTTTGCTAGCTTTCACAATCAGTGTTGGCGTTGGATAGTTCTGGATGGGGTTGAAGATGAGTTTGATCTTGTTCAGAGAGACTAAGTGTTGCTGTAAAAGAAGACAACATGACAACTGAAAAAATATTAACCATCTTACAGTTCCTGTAGCTTTGTCTAAAAATACAGTACCAGTCAAAGGCAGGGTTCCAATAGGTCTAAATAGTAGGCCTGTGGCAGTGTGTATATGCGTGGATGGAAATATCTCTTAAAATGCAGCTACAGCATGATAATATACCTTAATACACACACACTTACTCATTTAGCAACAGACCAATTAATAGCCTTGATATCGCCTTCTTCCAGTTCAACCTACAAGTTAGGCCTACCTAAAACCCTCCCCAGTTACGACATCCTAACTACGGTGGATACCCGTGTGTCCCCAGTGTCCTCTGGTTTTTGGGGTATGTATTTTATTTTTTATTTAAATTTTTTTAAACAGAAATATTTAAATCACATGCTTTTAAGATATTGATCAGCACGCATTCAACCAGGTGTATCCCAGTTACTAATGTTGTGGCGATCCCCTTACTCTAAAAAGCTAAAAGATTGTTAAAATCGGGACCACGTATCTTCTCACAAGTAAGCAGTGAGGGAAAGTACGTACGTCTGTACCGATTTACAGAATAGCATAAAAAGTGACATATTTTTCAATGGAACTGCAGTACCTGGAAGATTCTGCAGATTTGTCCAATTGTCATGTCATGTTCCTTGGCAGCAATTCCTTGTAGGACTATGAAACTCTAAACCCATTGTCTGGAAATGGTTTCTAAAGCGAACAGATATCAGAATCAGGTGTAGCAATTTTTCCTTTTTTCCGTATTTTTCAGTTTTTCTGTTGCAAAAAAATTGAAAGCCTTGTAAGAATCACAGAAAAATTCATCGTTTTATTTTCTTTGTTTCCTGATTTTGGATTCTCAGTCGAATATGGCAAAGGGAATGATGCACTGATTTTGTTGTTTGTGTGGGTTTTATTTTTTTAAGAGAGCTGCTTGGTTTCCAAATATGACTGTCCAAATACTTTTTTGGGGCCATACTTCTCTTTTCACCAAAAAAAAGTCACCTTCAGTAAGAACACTGTGACTGCGGTTACATACTCACTAATAAATATATCATATTTGTCTGATTTCGCCAGTTACCATCATGTAAACCTCATTCTGTGATGTTAAATTTAAGCAGATTTAAAAAAAATTGGAGATTGTGGCTTCATGATCAGGTCATTCAGCCTGCGAATGCTGTTAATCAGCTGTCTCGTATTTGCGTACATGTGCACAAATGTATCTGGTTAGAGAAGAGCTGCCTCGTAAGTGTGGACATGGACATCAAAAGTTTTTAACCTCATTTACTTGGAAAGAAATCTGATTACTTAAGTGCTCGTAAACAAGTCACCCGAGTCATTGCCAAAATCTGATCCGGCTTCCAGCTGATACAGGTAAACCACGGTTAGGAAGCCCACAGGTAAATATATACAACTCCTGATCAGCACATTCTCCTCTCTGCAGAGTTTCTATGATGAGAAATGTGTAGGCCTGTAGGTGATCAGTCACCCTTGCTTCACTAAATGTAGGCAGTTCTTCGAGACTGTGATCATTATATTTATATATTTATATATATATATATATATATATATATATATATATATATATATATATATATCTTTGCATAACGTATTATACCGCAAGCCTTTTTTTTTTTAGGACTCTGGAAATGTGGAAAGCCCCTCTCGCCCCCTCACTGTGTTGTGACATCTTGTTAATGTCATTCTGTTTGGTAACTTTGCTAATGGTGCTGTTGCCTACCACCCAGTTTCCTCTTTTATGACAAATTGTTTTTAAAATTAGTTATTTTTCTATTTTCAAGCAGCTTAACATGTGATTTTCTGCTTTGCTGGGTGCCGGTGTAGTGACCTGTGACACCTTTTGTTGCCTTTTTGTTTCGTTCCAGTGCCTGAAAAGGATCCTCCAGACGTTCTAAACAGGACAAAGTGCCTCGAGTATTTGGCAGCCCTTCGCCATGCCAAATGGTTTCAGGTAAGCAGTAGGTAGTGCTGCATGAGGCCTACACAGGCCTCCTCACCTATTTCTGCATACATTTAAACTCTCCAATTAAAACCTTACATTAAAATCCATGTTTAATCACCACCAAGATCATTATACTTTGGTCTAAAATGTGGGATTCTTTTTAAACCCAGATCAGTGCAGCAGTTGACCAATCCAAACAGACCTTCCTCACGAGAAAGTTGCTTGTGAGTTGATTTGGTAGGCTTGGAGTCTCAGTGGGTTTTGTCTGCAGGCTCGTGCCAACGGTCTGCAATCCTGTGTGATCATTATCCGCGTTCTCAGAGACCTCTGCCAGCGCGTACCTACCTGGGGAAAGCTGCCAACCTGGGTGAGAGCTTGGCCTTGTTTACATCTTACATTTTGCTGTGTCAGTTTTGCAGGATCACAGTCTGTCAAGTCACAAAAAAGACAATGGAGGTTCAGGGCAGCACAGAACTCATCTGGGCTCAAAGTTTTATGTGAAAGTTTCTGTAAACACCTCAGGACCAATGTCTGTGTGGTTTCCTTTTTTGGACATTGGCGAGAAATGAAATATCTGACTTCATATCCTTAAGGTGGTTTTTTTTATCCAGTTATAACTGGTGTTGTTTTGTTTTTTTTTAGTATTGTTACTTTTAGCACCCATGCAGTGAAAAGCCATCTTAGGCTCACTCAGAGAATTTGTAACTTTTTAATGCTTTGCAGGCTATGGAGCTGATGGTGGAGAAAGCCATCAGCAGTGCATCAGGTCCTCTGAGTCCAGGAGAGGCCATGCGAAGGGTTCTGGAGTGCATTGCAAGTGGAATCCTTCTGCAAGGTGTGAAACACTGTTCTGCTGAAGCAGTTCTGAAGGTTCAGGCCTTCAACTCTTAGAGGGAAATATTAGTTTTATAGTCATGAATAAGTAATAGTACACACTGAATAACTTGTTCTTGATGGTAATTAATTAATAGTAGATACTGGAGAATTTGGAAGACTGATCAATTCAGAGTAGTTATTGAATATTTATAGTAGATACTGATTACTTATAGTAGATACTGAATAAATTATAGTGGATATTGAAGAATTTGTAATAGATGGTAATTAATTTGCAGTAGATACTGAACAGTTTGTAGTATGCAGTAATTAAGTCATAGTAGTTATTGAATAATTTCTAGTAGATACTGAACAATTCATAGTAGATACTCGATAATTTGAATTTGTAATGATACTTGAGAATTTGTGAAAAATTTGATACTCGAATTTGTAAAGAAAATTTAAATATGTGAATAAATCAGAGCGGTTATCGAATACTTCATAGTATATCATTAATAATTCACAGTGAACCTGAATAATTTGTAGTAATTATTCGAATAATGTATTTATGCAGTATACTGTGACACTGCAGTTTCCTTCTGGATCTTATCGTAGTAGATGTTAATTAATTCACCATAGATACTGAATATTTCACAGTAAATACTGAATAATTTGTAGTATGCAGTAATTAATTTATAGTGGTTACTGAATAATTCATAGTGGATACTGGAGAATTTGTTGTAGACAATGATACATTTGTATCAGTTATTGAATAATTCATAGTGGATACTGAATAATAACTCTTTAGATTAATAACTGAATAATAGTACATAGTTTTAAAGACTTAAAAAATCCAGATATGTAGGTCACAGCATGAATTAGATTGAGCTAGATTTATTGAGATTAATTATTAAGATGATGACCATTCAGCCCATATTAAATAAATTAGATTGTCTTTTGTTGATGTGGTTTACTCTGTGTTGGATTTCCGCTAGCTCTGTTATATCAGAATACATTCTCTCTGCTGCCAGATGGTCCGGGCCTGTTTGACCCCTGTGAAAAAATCCAGACGGATGCGCTGGGCGGCATGACTAAACAAGCCAGAGAAGATGTGACCGCAAGCGCACAGGTATATTTGATGTTTTATTATCAGGTCAGAGATAGAATAGTGTCAGTCTCAGAGTGATCAGTCTAGACTGGCTAATCAGGGACTAAGATTGACTACTAGATTGATCTCCTGTTGATGTCTTATTTCTGGATTGTTCTAGTTAAGCATCATTGGCTCGTCTTTATGGAGCTCCTTTACTTATTTGGAAATGTGCTTGAGCTGCAGTATTTTCCTCTGTGTTTCAGCATGCCCTGCGGTTGTTAGCGTTTCGCCAGGTCCATAAAGTTCTGGGGATCGACTCTCTGCCGGCATCCAAGGCCAGCGCGCGCAACCGCAAAAGACGAAGAGACGGCACAGACACGAGTGAGGGGGAAGGCGAAGGGAAAAAAGACAAAAAAGAAGATTCTCAAGATGCTTGAGAACTACCAGAACTCTCTGGCATCTTTATTATACACCATAATTTATTTTCTCCTAGAAACAATGAAAACAAGTCTCACTAAACTGGATGAAATTAACAGTCTTGACATTTCTGCAATTTTAGGGCAAGAAATGGAGAAATGATTTCCCTCCCTTTCCTCTTTTTATTACAGCTGTACTAAAAATAGGTTTAGAAAACACTTATGTTCAGAACAGAATAGTGCATTCCATATCTGGCGTAGCAGAAAGCATCTCAATACTGCTACTGTAAGATCACTGACCAGTGTCTAACACTGTTACTAACCTGATGTAGACACATTTATTCAGTAATAGCACTTAAAACTAAAAGCTTTAACCACTTCAGAGGCCAGTTGCTTTGTTTTTGTTTTGACGTTTACACAAGACCTTAGATGTGGGTCCAGCCTGGTCTTACACTAAAAGGATTTTACGTTCATCAGTAACAGTGTAAATACGTTTACGACTAGGCTTAATTTATGTGTGGGATTTAAAAACAAAAAAAACCAAAAAAAAAACCTTGATGTACATCACTGAAAGACGTTTGAGTTTACATAAGACCTATAGTACTAACCTTAACTCTGCCGACAGCTTATTAAAAGTGACAATATAAAATACTGTAAGAAACGTTCTCAAAAAAGAGAAACCGTTTGGTCTGATTGTTTGTGAAACGGACGACTGAGGTTTAAAATTAGATCACATTTAACGACTTAATACCAGTAAATGAATGGAGAGTTCATGTGTTTTTGTTTCTTCCATTTGTTTCGCAGTGGCAGTCTCTTATTTTTTTTTTTGTTTGCACATAAATATATCATATATTGTGAAGCTCTTAAAGTATGACTGAGGCAGAGGGGATTTTAGTGTTCTTGCCGCTTGTTTGTGATATGTATGAGAATGGGGAAGAAAGGAGATTTTACACACTTATGTTCTGAAAGTGCTCTGCTGATGATGACGTTATGGTTCTCTTCCTGTGCCTGAAATTAAGGGAGTTTAAACAGGCAAATTAAAGTCTACTTGAAATGTGAAGAAGATGGGTGAATATTTTAGTTATTTCATACTGTGATAATATATCATGCAATAGATTATTATTATTATTATTATTATTATTATTATTATCATTATTATTATTGATACATTATATTTGAGGATGCAGCATCCTGTGCAAATAAGGTATAATTATTGTTTTATTTTATTTTACTTTAGTTTCACTGTTTGTGTGTGTGTGTGTGTGTGTATGTGTGTGTTCTTTAATTACTGAGTGTTACAATCGTTTTATAGGAATGTTTAGTAATGTTTATAATGGCGTGATTTTTTTTCCTTTTTTTTCTCGAATGTCTCTGTAGTGCTAAAGTTATATTAAACTCTCAGATCCACAAAAGAATCGTGGTATTTGTGAGAGTTTTCATAAACCTGGAAAGCGGTGTTTTTACCCTGCTCAGTTAGTGTGCAGAGGGACGAGTAGCCAATCATAGCACAGAAGGCGGAGCCTAGCAGCCAATCAAAACGCTGGAGGGCGGGTCTTGTCGAAATACGGGTGGGCCTGTTGAGCTCTTCCTCAAGTCAGTTCAGCTGCGCCAGTCAAGCTGACTTCCACCTCCAGCTTCGGTAAATTGGACGATTACGGGCCGTCATTACATTTTAATCTGAATTACGCGCTAAACTGGATGTAAAAGGATCACGGTAGGATGATTTCATTGATTGCATTTCGATTTGTAAGACCCCGGTTCGATAAAGCTAGTCTGATGCAACCAGTCATCGATTTATTATTATTATTATTAATAATATTAATAATATATTATTTATTTATTATTGTACTTATTGTATTGTAAACTATTGTAATTATAGTAATGTAAAAATTATTAATAAAATAATAAAAAAATAATGACAACAATCTTTGCAAACGACTGATAACGTTAATTTGCAGTGAATTTACTGAGTAAAGCAGATTATAAGATGATAAAAGTGCTGTATTAACACACATCAACCTGCATTAGTTTAAAAAGATAAACAATAATAATGGTGGACATTCATTTATTTTGTAGTTTTTATTAGGTTTTAATTCATATCTCAATTTATATATATATATATATGTATATATATGTATGTATATATATTTTATATTAAGGCACTTAATTTCTTTTTCTACTTTAAATTTCAGAAATTACATAGACCGTAAACAAAAGAAAACCATCTACATATTAGTAAGTAAGTATAAAAAAAATATTAAGAAACAATAATAAGTTTTATTACTATTTAATTTCACCAAAGATGGATTAGAAAACAGTCTGCTTAAATGTAAACCCCAAACAGGTATTTTTTTCTTTAAATTCACTATAAGGACTGGATTAGACACAGATAATTAATTCAGTTTTAATTTAATTTAATTAATTATTATTAATTTAATTACTGAATCAAACTGGACAGTTCTTTTGACCGTTCCTTGAATTTTTATGCTTATGTATGTATGCGAGTATCTACACCAGTGTGTTCTGGGTCTTTTACGGTCATCCCTCACATCTGCAACAGCCTCAAATCAAATCAACATTTTTCAGCTTCTATCATTTGTAAAAAAAAAAAAATATAAAAAAAAAGAAAGAACAAAAAAACAATTTGACCCATAGGTAGAGTTAACTTCATCTAAATGAACGTTATCAGTTTGTTATTCAGGCTGCTGTAGAAGCAGAGCAGCAAATATCAGCTCCATCAAACTCAACTAGATTTTGGTTAACGCAACACAGCTAGCCTAGTCCCTGTGTCTAGAAGTACTGCCAATAGAATAAGCTATTGTCACCATGTTGCCTAAAGCCAGGCGTGGGCTAGTAGAGGGGTATAAAGCTCCCCAGCAGCATTGAGCTGTGGAGCAGTGGAAGACCTGTGTTCTCTGGAATGATGGCTGGTGCTCCATCCAGTACTTTTGGGATGGGTTGGCGAGTTGGGAGTGAAGTGGGGTGGTGATCACTCAACAGCTGAATGCGATACAGTTCTCATCGCAGTGCTCCTCCTAAAATCTCAAATCTAGTGGAAAGCGTTTTCCCTGCACAGTAGAAACAGTTACTGAATAAACTCTTTTTAATCCCTTGTTTTCAGAAGAGACAATAAAGGAGCAGGTGTCCAAATACTTTAGTCAATTTAGTGTTTTGTACTGCTCTCACTACCTAACATTGGTGCTCTGCTCTCCTGTACACAGAATCAACATTAGGATTTCCAAAACTGTAAATAAATTGGGGAACCATTTGATATCATCATATTTATCATATTTTTATTTTTATCAAAGCTGGTTTTTGTTTCTATTTGCTTTACAGGAAATCTGATGCCTCTGGCTAAGTCTTATTCTTTGAGTTATTTCTTCTCTGGGAATGGCTGCGGTAAACACGCACACACACACATACGCACACACACTTCACTAAAAGCTTCTTATGCTTCTCACCTCACTGCTTACTTCTGCAGAAGTGATTGAACTGGCCTTTTTCTTTATCCTTATAGAAGACGTGGCAGCCTGGTACGCAGTGTGTCGCCAAGAGTGACCACACCAAGCCTAAAGCCAATGAACTCGGCTATCGTAAAGGAGACATCCTCACAATTTTGGACACGTTGGACGCTTTGCAAACGGTATGGTTTTGATTTGTTGTCACATGCGGCTTCAAACTTCCCCAACCTGCAGATATTTATATTATATATAAATAATATATATATAAATTGTGAGGCTCCTTTAGACTGAACTGACGCAGACTGGAATTAGCACTATGGCTTAGGGTTGGGTGGTGTCCAGTATTACTGCAGTAAACAGTATTAAATACAAAGTTCACTTTGCTCACAGGGTGACAAACTTATTTATTTTTATTTTCTCTCAGTTAACCCACCCATTCGTAGCTCCCTTAGCACTAGCAACTAGTTCGCCCTCTGGTGCTGCGGGCAGTGGTGGCTCAGTGGTATTATTATAGTACCGGGACGTTGATAACGGGGTTAATCAAGGCCCTTCACCCTCTCTGCTCCCCGGGCCAGAAGCAATGGGGGCCCATGCTTACTGTCACTGTGTGTGTTCACTGCCCTGGGATAAAGGCAGAGGCTAAATGCTGCCAAATGAGAGCACACAGTCAAGTAAATGGTCTTAGGAGTGTTTTCCACTGTTTTCAGGCTCATTTAGTAGACTGCTTCATCCAGGTTTGCTTGAACTCAGTGCATTACTAAACTCTCCAGTGCGCTCAGCTGTTTCCAGAGCAGGACCCACGGCGTCCCCACCCTGTGGCTCTCTTAGATGCACACAGGAAAACGAGCTCATTTGGAATCAGACATGTCGTAATTTTGAAATACCGTCCATATTTTTATATACCGCAGTATACCACCAAAATAATATGGTTATATGTGGTTATTATTGCATATTCTGCCATTTAATATAATAAAACCCATCGATTATTACTCATGTTTGTTGTGGACCTTTATCAATCCAGACACCCTCAAAGCCTAATCTGTAACATCTGAGATTGGCCAGGTAGTTTGGACTAAACTGATGATGGTGGGTCTCCAGAGTATGTCTTTCAGATGCAGTTCCAAATATGGTGTTATAGGGCTGTAATGCCAGCAAACGGGACACCTACACACTGTTCATTTTACAGGGAAAGGCCATCTTCAAGGCCAAACACAACAGGACAGGTGAAGAGGGTCTGATTTCTGCTTCTAAAGTGCGAGAGCGGGAGGCCCTGCGGGTAGACCCCAACCTCAGCCTTATGCCGTAAGTCTGAAACTAGGGCACAGCCACTTGATGCTAGATCATCTACATCTAGTGTACTCTAAGGTTTAGCTTTTTTTTTTTTTAGGTAGAACATATAGATGCATGTTGCAGATATTTGCAGTAATTATTTACTATATACATTTACTCGTTATATGCACTGTTGCAAAGAAAATTATTCAACCCTGTCATGCCAAATGTCTTTAGTACCTAGTAGAGCGCCCTTCTGCTGTTATGACCTGATGCAAATGTGACGCATAGCCACTGGCAGCTACTGGCAGTTACCATTCCTGTGGAATCTCAGCCCAGTCTTCATGGGCAATGACCTCCAGTTCTCTCATATTTTTGGCTTTGCTGCTGCAACTGTCTTTCCTTTGGGGTTCAAGTCAGGCAACTGTGACAACCACTCCAGAATCTTCCAGGACTTCTTCTGAAACCAAGCCTTGGTAGACCTTGAAGTATGCTTGGGATCATTGTTCTGTTTGAAGGTCCAGTGATGCCCAAGCTTCAGATTCCTCACACATGATGATTTCTCCTAGGATTCCCTGATACTTGATTGAACCCATCTTGTCCTCCTATGCTGCAGGTTTCTCGTGTAAGTGGAAACATATACTTCATTCTTCCTCCTCCAGACATACCAGTAAAACGTGGTGGTGACTTGGTGATGCTCTGGGGCTGCTTTGCTCCCTCTGGCACTGCACTAGAAACTTACAGCATTCCAACAGGATACAGCATACCTCAAATAAGTCCATCAAAGCTTGGTTTCAGAAGAAGCCCTGGAAGATTCTGGAGTGGTTGTCGCACTGTCTTGACTTGAACCACAAAGGAAATCTTTGGTGAGACTTTAAAAAGGCAGTTGCAGCAGCAAACCCAAGAATATTAGTAAACTGGAGGCCACTGTCCATGAGGATCTGGGCTGAGATTCCTCAGGAACGCTGCCAGAAGCTGGTGTCTGGCTATGCGTCACGTTTACAGCAGGTCATAACAGCTCTACTAGGTACAAAAATGCATGTCATGAAGGGTTTGAATAACTCTGAGACTGCAGTCGTTATTCAGTGGCATTCTGTAGATGTGGAGAAAGCACTTGCTATATTAGTTCTACTGAACTATTTAAATTCGTCTATTTGCGATGGGGGTTAAATAATTTCGATTGCAACTGTATACTGTTACTGGGTGACCCAGTTGTGTCTTTCTGTAGATGTAGAGGCATGATAATCGCAGACCAAAGCGCACCTACAATATAGTCCAAAGAACCCAGTTAGAAGAACACAGGTCTGGGTGCTGATCTTCTCTGTGCACTCCAGATATGGTATGGATTTGTTCAGGTCTACCAGCGGCTCACTACTCCAATTTACTAGATGATGTGTGATTAGATAAACTGCATGTTGGAAAGAAACTGAAAATACTGGCCTTCCTTGAGGAGAGCTCTGAAAATGTTTTTTGGAACAAAAAAATTTAAATGTAAATGTTTAATATTTAATTAAATTAAATAAAAAAAAAAAATTCTTAAATGCCCAAACCTAAATATCTTTGCACATTAGGTGTTTCTAAAAATATGGCCAATGACCGTAGGTTCCAGTCTACTGAATATGTACAATAACACAGTTTGGGTATGCAGCAGAGATGTACGGTCATGTAGGTCTTGTTTATCTACACCTAAATATGCATCACCATAGCCATGGTGTTTATTGAGACCAGACTTGTTTTTGAGACCATGGTTATAGGTGTGTGTGTAGGAGGGGGCCTACTTCCTGTATGTATTGAGTTCAGTGTGGTTAGCTGTGGGAAGTGTGCAGTTTGCATTAAAGTTATTTGTAGAACAGGTGTAGGGGTCTTAAAGTAGTTGCAGATCATTTTTTATGAATCACATGTAGAATTGGTTTCCTGGTTTGTTTTGGTTTGGTTGGCCTGCCTGAAGATACGGCCTGTCTGTGCATTCATTGTGTCTTCTGAAATCAAGGGCAAGAGTTGATCCTGCTTTTGCTTTTGAGCAAAAGCTTAAACTGTCCAGGGAAGAAGGCATTCTACTAGATTTTGGATTTGCATTGCTATGAGTATTTGATTGCATTTAGTGAAAAGAGTGTTTGTGTGGTCAGGATGTTGGATCCCAGAAGTACTAAATAGAGCACCATTCAAATTTTAGAGAACACAGTTCCTCTGCTCCACAGCTCAATGCTGGGAGGGCTTTATACCCCTCTATCCCACACATGACATTAGGCAGGGTGCTGATGGGTTCATGTTTATCTGCTCCAGAGAGTCCTATTCTACTGGCAGTACTTCTCTAAAGGGACTACCCAGGCTGCGTGTACACCGTGCACATCTGTGTCAATAATGGGTGCAACCTTACGTAGCTAAATGCATTCATTAGAGGGGTGTCCACAAACATTTGTGAATATAGTGTGTGTATATGGTTGGTTTTGTTGCCCTGTCTGATGGATATATACAGTCTTTTGGAGAGGTTTGGACACCCCTGACCAAATGTAAAGTGCAAGTAAGTGAAAAAATCCTCTGTAGTAAACAAATATGAAATATTTAATGTGTCAGTACTTGCAGTTCGTAGCTAGGTGCGTCTAACTAAGCATTTCTGAAGAAACACCAACTGTTTTATTCATTTTCCTTTGTTGCTGTGAAATTTCAGCTGGTTCCATGGTAAGATCTCCGGTCCCGAGGCAGTCTGTAAACTGCGGCCCATGGAGGATGGCCTGTTCCTGGTACGTGAGTCCATTCGGCACCCCGGTGACTACGTTCTGTGCGTCAGCTTCAAGCAAGAAGTCATTCATTATCGTGTCATCTACCAGGACTCCAAGTTGACCATTGATAGAATACAGCACTTTTACAATCTCATCGACATGGTGGAGGTGGGTTTCTTCAGATGGTGCAACAGATAGAACCTAAAGTGCTAAACCATAATAGTAGTGGTTGTGTGTGTGTGTGTGTGTGTGTGTGTGTGTGTGTGTGAGAGCGTTGAGAGAGCCTGAGAGCAGCAGCGCCATATCTAACTTTTGCAGATCATGCTTGACTCATTTCCTGTGGTCTAGAATTTCCATAGTAAGTGACACGCTGACCAGATATTCCACACAAACAAGAATGTTGCACGCAGTCTTGTGTGAGAAATCTGTCACAGAGTAAATTCTGCTGTATTAAATATTACTAAATATTACACTTCAGGTTAACCATATATAGTACTGTCCTGAAAATTGAGAGAAAATGAGATGAGCTGCTTGTCCAGGGGTGTTTATTTATTACAATGACATCAGACTAGGTAGATATACAGATAAACAGTCCAGTGTGGCTGTTAGCTTAACCATTCCCAGTGCTCTCCTGGAAGAAGGCCAGTATCCCAGTTCTCATCCAATACAAACACCTTTAAAAATAAAGGTGTCTCAAATAGTTCTTTGAGCCATGCTATAGAACAACCACTTTTGTTCCATAAGGAACCATATACACATCAAAAGTTGCTCTTCTGTACCATCGGTTAAGAAACTATTTGAAGCACCTTTATTACAGAAGGGGTAGAAGTTTATCTAATCAGACCTTCATTAAAGTAAATCAGGTGAGCTGCTGATGGACCTGGACTAATCCATACAGTATCTGGAGCATCCACACATGTGGCTTTAAGTTTATTAAAGTTTATTCTAATGTTATATAGAGTTTTACAGGTAGACACTCTCACTGACCACTGACTACATTTATTTGGGTTTATTCTAATGTTATATAGAGTTAATTACAGGTAGACACTCCCACAGACCACTGACTTATTGTTTATTTGGGTTTATTCTAATGTTATATAGAGTTAATTACAGGTAGACACTCTCATTGACCACTGACTTTATGTTTATTGGGTTTATTCTAATGTTATATTGAGTTTTCCAGGTAGACAATCTTACTAACTTTATGTTTATATAGGTTTATTCTAATGTTATATAGAGTTTTACAGGTAGACACACTCAACGACCAAAGACTTTATGTTTATTGGGGTTTATTCTGGTGTTATATAGAGTTAATTACAGGTAGACGCTCTCACAGACGACTGACTTTATGTTTATTTGGGTTTATTCTAATGTTATACAGGGTTAATTACGGGTAGATGCTCTCACAGACCACTGACTTTATGTTTATTGGGGTGTATTCTAATGTTATATAGAGTTAATTACAGGTAGACACTCACTGACCACTGACTTTATGTTTATTGGGGTGTATTCTAATGTTATATAGAGTTAATTACAGGTAGACACTATCATTGACCACTGACTTTATGTTTATATGGGTTTATTCTAATGTTATATAGAGTTTTAAAGGTAGACACTCACTGACCACTGACTTTATGTTTATTTGGGTTTATTCTAATGTTATATAGAGTTAATTACAGGTAGACACTCTCACTGACCACTTATTTTATGTTTATTTGGGTTTATTCTAATGTTATATAGAGTTTTACAGGTAGACAGTCTCACTGACTTTGTTTATTTGGGCTTAATCTAATGTTATATAGAGTTAATTACCGGTAGACACTCTCACTGACCACTGAATTTATGTTTATATGGGTTTAATCTAATGTTATATAGAGTTTTACCGGTAGACACTCTCACTGACCACTGGTTTTATGTTTATATGGGTTTAATCTAATGTTATATAGAGTTAATTACCGGTAGACACTCTCACTGACCACTGGTTTTATGTTTATATGGGTTTATTCTAATGCTCTGTGGACTTTTTAGTGGTAAAACAACACTTACAAATTTCTGGGCTGTCTTAGCTTTTTGCGTAGACCTAAAAACAGAAGTGAGTGTAATCCTGCTTCACTATTATTGGTAATTCAGTGCTAGATATTTAGCTAGAATATGTACGTAATACTCTTATTGTGAAACAAATGGCTACTCAGAAGAGCAGCAGATTAGATACTCAGAATCTGTTGATGTCAGTCCACCACAGAAAGCCACATTTGATAGTAAGAGGATTTTTATCTTAAATGGTTTTAGTAGGAGTTACTGTGTAATTAAAGTGTGTACATTACTTTATCATTACTTGATGTGGTAGTGTTGGTTAGTGTAGCAGGTAGTGGGTGAAGTGTACTGAGTAACAACACCTTCCCCACAGCAGACTAGGGTCTGATTCCTCTGTCTGACAAGCACACCACACTACAGCTATTTAAGTCCTTGGGCAAAACTCCTAATTCTACCTTCTCCTACCTGTGTAACATGCCTCAAATGTCAGTCATTTTGAAAAAGAGCATCAAAGAAATGCTGAAAATGTCAATGTCATGTTTCTTGTTGCAGTTTTACTCTAAGAATAAAGGAGCCATCGCTACTACACTGCAGAAGCCTAAGCAGAAAGAGGGCACCAAATCAGCATCTATGCAACTGTATAAAAGTAACTGAAGTGATCTCTATTGTACAAATATGATCATATGTTGAACTTTTTATTATGTTCATTTTTTAATCATTGGTATTTAACTGTATCTCTCTTTCTCCCTCTCTCACTCAGCGGGATGGTTATTAGACCTCTCCAGCATCACTCTAGGAGAACGAATAGGAGAGGGCGAATTCGGAGGTTGGTTCTATATGTACTTTTTTTTTTACTGTTTTCCCACCAGATGGCGCTATGTGCCTTGTTTATAGTGTTTAGTCTGGCTAAATCTCTGGAGATTGTCTTCCAGTACATCTGAGCTTGGAATGACAAGGTCAATATGTCCAAATGTTTGTGGACAACCCAATAACTTTTCATGTTTTTGATAAATGTCGTCTTCATCGGGTGCTTGAGGCCACTGTCTTACAGCCCTTCTTCTTCCTCCTCTTCAGCGGTGTATGAAGGAGAGTACATGGGCAGGAAGGTGGCCGTGAAGAACATAAAGTCTGACGTCACAGCTCAGGCTTTCTTGGACGAGACGTTGGTTATGACGTGAGTGACTGGACACTACATTGCCCGTTATGCTCACTGATAGACCCCAGCCTGGTTCAAAATCCTCTGTGTCCTTTTCCAGGAAACTACAGCATAAAAACTTGGTGCAGTTACTGGGAGTGATTCTGCATAACGGCCTCTACATCGTTACAGAATTTATGGCTAAGGTATGACCTGCCCAGGCCAGGATTTTGTGCCTTAAACAGACATTAAATTCATTTAATGTGTATGGTAAAATATACACTGTATGGACAAAAGTATTGGGACACAAACATATAAGTATTAGGGCTTTTGTGTCCCAATATCAAAATTCTTCCAAAATCAAGGGTATTAAAAATAGCTAATCCTGCTTTTTTGGAGTAACTGTCTCTACTGTCCAGAGAAGAATACTTTCTACTAGATTTTGGAGGAGTATTGCTGTGAGGATTTGATTGCATTCAGCGACCAGAGTGTTAGTGAGGTCGGGATATTGGATAATCACTACCCCACCTCATTCTCAACTCCCCAGTTCATCCCAAAAATATATATATGGACCACCATCCATCATTCCCACAAACACAGTTCCAATGCTGCTGGGGGGCTTAATAACCCTCTAGCCCACGCCTGGCATTAGGCTGCATGGTGCCAATAGGTTCATGTTGATCTGCTCCAGACAGTCCTATTCTATTGGCAGTACTTCTCAACAGGGACTAGACAAAATGCCCAATGTCAAGCATGAGGGGTATGTAGCACACCAAGGGCATAGGTTTGATTTTGACATTGGTGGGGACATAAAAGCGGTCCACAGGGGGCCCCCATGGGAGCCGAGGCTTTTTGCATTTACATAGATCTCTAACCACAATGTTAAGGCTTTTTGTCTTAACATGTTGTCTCTCACGCAGTCTATGTGCACATCTAGTTGACAGAGCTTTTGACGCTTCTTACAACCACAACTTCTCAAACGTTAGCAAAAAGCAGCAAAGCAAGTCCTGTTGGCATTGTGGGTCAGTAAGGCGGGAATCGTAGTAGGGACTTAGAGCTGTTAACCGTTTGTGTACCAAATACTCTGACAAGACACTGATGGACCTGTTGCTGTATTTTTATTTATCAAATAAAATTATTGCTAGGGACAATTCAGTAGTCGCTGCATATTGGTAGGGACATGTCCCTATCACCCCTACCCAATTCTACGCCCTTGTTGCACACCCAGCATTGGGCTGTGGAGCAGTGGAACCCGGAGTTCTCTGGAGTGATGGAGCTTCATTCAGTACATTTGGTTTTTGGGATGAGTTAAAGTTACAGAACTAACCAGCCAACATCAGTATTTGACCTCACTATTGCCCTCATGTGTCTGAATTCAATCAAATACTCACAGCAATGTTCCAAATCTTACTGAAAAGCATTTCCAGAAGAGTAGGAAATACATTTCCTTGATTTCAACTGAAACATTTGATAAGCAGGTGTCCACAAACTTTTGGCTATGAAGGTAATGCGAGTGGTCGGTGTTGTTAACTTACACTAGGTTCTATGTAATAGTGATGGTGTGCGTTATCCCACAGGGTAATCTGGCGAATTACCTGCGGTCACGAGGACGTTCCGTTATCACTACAGTCCAACTTCTGCACTATGCCTTGTGAGCATTTACACACCCTCAAACACGCCTCTAATGGATCGAATACTACATCTTTCAGTGTAAACGCTTAATGGACAAATTTACTAAAAACCAGTTACCAGTTATTTCAATGTAGTTCTGTCTGGACTTCATTGCATGAGTCGGAGTCTCAGTCTGTGTTCCTGACCATTCCAGAGAGGTGTGTGAAGGGATGGAGTATCTCGAGTGTAAGAAACTTGTTCATCGAGACCTGGCTGCCCGCAACATCCTCCTATCTGAGGAAAATGTGGCCAAGGTCAGTGATTTTGGCCTGGCCAAGGTGGACACCCAGGCTTTCGACAATACAAAGTTACCTGTCAAGTGGACCGCACCAGAGGGCCTGAAGAACATGGTAAGGAAACACTCTCTCATGGAGTCTAGCATTATTTAGAGTTCTCCTCAGTTCAACACCTGGTTTGGTGGTAAATCAGGGCTTAATCATGGTAAATCAGGTGAGCTGCTGCTGCTGCTGATGAAATTTACCACATCCTCGCTGTGTTGGCAGATGCAGATGTTATAAAACATCTGCACAGTACTGTAGGTTGTATAACTACCCACAAACAAGTTAAATGGCCTGTCTGGTTCATTTATACTGCACAGGTGTGGAGAGTCCCAAGTTCCTTATGTGTGCAGTGTCCATAGTGCATTGTCCAGCGTTGGTTTCTTTAGCGGTCTTAACCCTGGTTTGTTTTCTGTCCTTTAGAAAATCACCACACGCTCAGATGTTTGGAGTTATGGTGTGCTTCTCTGGGAGATTTTCTCCTATGGCATGCAGCCCTACCCCAAGATGGTGAGCATTTTGGTTAAGGACTATGTAGGTTGTGCCAGTCTGTGTTAGTTCTCAGGGTTGGAGTGACCCTGGTCTTAGCTCAGTAGCAAGGGGCCTCCTTCTTGTGTGAGTTAAACTGGCCTCCAGAGGGACATTTTGCCTTGTGTAAGTCCCGTTAGAGAACAGTTGGAGTGTATAGCATTTCCAGCTTGTTTTTTGGTGTAGAGCCCTTTTTGTTTAACTGCTGCAGTTTCGTCAGTTCACCAGTAGAGGACCTACATGGGCAGGTTTTACTCTCATTGAAACTTCCAGTGTGTTGCTGAACCTTCAAGGATCATGTTATTATGTATATGATGTGCCAGTGTTATGTATATGAAATATATGAACTGCCAGTGTAAATCTTCTGTACTGTCTGTCTCTCTGTCTGCAGTCCCTGAAGGAGGTGAAGGAGCAGGTGGAGCAGGGCTACCGCATGGAGGCTCCTGAGAAATGTCCACCTGAGGTTATTTCCCTAATGAAAGCCTGCTGGGAGAAGGAACCCAAGATGAGGCCACCGTTCCACAAGCTCCGAGAGCATCTGCAGTCTGAACTGACTAAAGCCGAATCCAGCTCAGGGTCATGACCCTAAAAATCTGCTTCAGTCAGAGCAGAAGAGACTTTAAACTCACAAAGAAATCACACTATAGTGGACAGTCATGGGTTACTATGGTTCTGTTCACTGAGATTAGATTTTTATTTATTATTTTTAATTTATTTACAGAATTACTACTATATTACCTTACCATAAACACATATTGCAGAAAGACAGTGAGTAGGATGTAACTTATTTGTGTCAAGACTCGAGTATTGAGGTGAATGCAGAAGTGATGTAGTATGTTTTCTGATAGCTTTACTTCAGTTCAGCAGGCTGCAGGATAGTGCAGGATAGCTCCGAGACAGAACAGTAGGAACAGGGCATCTTGATACATGGTAAAGAGGTAGAAAGATAAAAGTGGTGTCGTCCAAAAGTCTGAGATCACCTTCAGAATCCAGGCTTTGTTTCTTTTAGCCCTGGGAACAAACAATAGATGCCAGAGCTGGCATCTGGCAGAGTCTGGGTGGGTAGAGTGGCCCTACTTCTCCTCCCATCACTCTTGAGAACTTACTGGTCACTTCATCTACAGAAGCTCAAAGCTTTGGTGTAGTCATGGATGATCAGTTATCGAATTCGACCCTTCCTCTCTAGAAAGTTGTTCAGTCTATTGACACTTGATTACTGATTACTGCAACTCCCTTCTGGCTGTTTTCACTTTGCGCACCAGCAGGCCCCTGCAACTTATCCAGAACACAGCGGCATGGGTCAGGTCGTCTTCAACGTTTCTAAGCTCCTCCTCTGCTGCGTTCTCTCTTCACTGGCTTCCTGTAGCTGCTGCCCAGGTCATCAGATTCAAAACCCTGACTCTGGTCTACAAAGCCAAGACTGGACCAGCCAGCCCCTCCGTACTTGATGGCGATGGTCAAAAGCCGATCTTCACCAAGAACCCTTCCAGCTTCAAGTACGGCTCGGCTCGACCCGCCATCCTTTAAGATCCACGGAAGACGAGCGTCCAGACTTTTTTCTGTCCTGCACCGAAGTGGTGGAACGAGCTTCCCCTGGGTGTCCGAACAGCAGAGTCCAACGCTCGCTGTTTTCAAACCCAGACTGAAGACCCTCCTCCTCTTCTGAGAGAACTTGGGTGAAGAGTAGAGTATTATGGTCTCCATATTGACTTGTGTTTAGTAGAGTCTGAACTTAGAGGTATCTTTGATTTTTTGGCTATTTAAACTAGCTGAGGTTTTTCTTGAGTAAACAGTGAAGCTTTTTTGTAAGTCGCTCTGGAGAGGAGTGTCTGCTAAAGGCCCTAAATGTAAATGTAATGTAAATGCCAGCCAGTGCAGGTTTCTGTTAGTGGATGTCAAAGAACTGGCAGTTGAGCGTGAGTGATGGAAGAATGTAGCCTGGTCCTCACTCTTCCAGTGCTGATGGCAGCATGTAATGGGGGAGTCCTAACTACTGGTTGGGAACTGGAAATGACTGAAATTGGGAGAATTCGACAGTATTTCTTGGTATATATATTTTTTTTTACCCAATTCTCCCTCAGCACATGTAATGCTGAGAGGGTGACGCTGAGATGGTCAAGAAGAAGACATGCCTCCTCCGACATGTGCGCAAACTGTCACTGGGCAGCTCTGATGCACCGGCTAGCAGATGCCCGTGCCAGTCAGCATCACACTGAAGATATGTGGGAGAGAGCGAGTGAACCATCTACACACCCGGAAGAGAGCATGGCAAATTGTGCTCTCTCAGGCTCTGGCTGCTGATGGCAGGCAGCATAGACTGGGATTCCTACCAATGATCCTTGGGTCATAGTGGCAGCGGCTAAGTCTGCTGGACCACTTTTTATTAAATTAGAAAAGATTTTCATGTCTGCATTACTAATTTTCACAGACATCCTGCACAAGAACACTTTAACATATATTATTATACTAATATTTAATTAGTATTGTGTTTTTCTTTTCACATTTTACTGCTGCACCATTATTTGCTCATGTTGCTCCTGTCTTCAGAGCATAGAGACAGGAAGGAAAAAAAACCCACAACATTAAAACAGCAGAAACGAAGGAGGAGACAGACTCTTATCTGGGATTAAAGCTCAAGCTCATGAGTGTGGGCCTGTTGTGTGTTGTAATTGTCCTGCAATATGCTGATCGTCTATGCAACATGCTGGCAAATCTTGAGGGTTATTGCTGCTATAAGTACAGAATTACATGGACCACGGTTTGTCCTCTTGTTTCTGTGTCCACAGCCACATGGGATTTCTCAATGCTATCAGCTTTTCTGAGCACATCTGCTCTGCTGTCCCACCAGATAGCCCTATATAGAACAGCAAGGAATACCACTCATACCGACTCATCAGATTTGGGGACCTGAACTGTAAGATTGTTTATATTTTGGCAATAGCTGCTTAATGTGGACAAAATATTGGTAATGCAGTTATAGAAAAAAAAACTGACTGATAGATGATTGTTTTTCATCTACAGTGGCTCCTGTCAAGAGGTGGATATATTAGGCAGCAAGTGAACAGTCAGTTCTTGAAGGTGACGGAGGTGTTGACGCAGGAAGAATGAGCAGGCCTAAAAATCTGAGACACTTTAACAATAACCAAACTGCAATGCTTAGACGACTGGGTCAGGGCATCTCTAAAATATCAGGCAGGTCATGTGGGATGTATTTGGTAAGCATTGGTCAGTGCATACCAAAAGTGCTCCAATGAAGGACAACTGGTGAACCGCCAAACCAGTTGCAGGGTCACCCAAAGCTTATTGGTGCTCATGGAACATACTAAGCAGGTGGTTTTAATGATATGGCGGACCATCATATTAGAAAAGCACTGCTGAATCAATAATGTGGTGTTTAAAGATTGGCCTGCAACTTTATGACCATAATAGCTTACTTTTGTTGGATTACATGAACACTTGAATTCTTTAAAACATGCCCTGAAACTTGGACCAACTGGATTGGTCAGAGCACACAGTACAAAAACACTGTGATTGGCTAAAAGGTTCATTTGCATATTATAAAAAAAGACTAATACCTCAGTATTGATTAATGTGGGATATCTTGTGCAGCCCTATGAAAGTCACTCATGTTTAAGCAGTGGTTACCTATGGAAGGCTTCAAGAAGAAGGTTGGAGCTGAAAGCATGAGATGGAGGTACCTGGGTGGAGGTGTCGTTGTTGCTGTACTGTTTGATACATTCTGTGCTGTATTTCAGAACGGCAGAGCTCAGATTATACTAGAGGGAGCTTATTCTCTTTTTTGTGTCTTTGAGTGTGTGTGGGGGTTGGGGAGGGTTGGGTAATATTACAACCTAAATTAAAGATGTCATTAGTTTTAAGGCTTTGTAAGCCGGGTATTTGGTATTTTCACCCATGGGACGGCCCACGGATTCAGCACTGGGCCTTGGTTTAGATTTGCTTTGTGTTTCTTGTAAGCTCCAAATAGGATGATGTGCAATTCTTAAAGAAATAATGAAAAGAATCGGCTGGAAAATTCCGAGCATATTAGAAGATTTAAAGGGCATTTGTCTTCTGAAGGAGGAGGGGGGTTATCGCAGAAATTTGATGATTACAGTTTAATCCCTGGCTGTCTATGCTGTGGGCTGAAGCGATAGAAGTACACTGATGGAAGCGTCCTCCTTTAGAACCTTTAAAAGTTCGGTTAATGCTTTTATTAGTGGGCATATGAACATCTAGCCTAGACCAGAGCCCTCCTACCTTACAGCTCCACTGCACACTGTAGGTGTTCAATTTTAGACTGTAGCTCATCTACTGCTGCACAATATTTGAGACCCCTCTCCAGTATCCATTGTTGAACCATTGTGACCACTGCACCAGATATTATTTAGGGTTTGGGCCATCTTTAGCATCCTCAGTAACACAGACGTGGACTGAGCCATCCTTTTCTGGCTGTTTTCCTCTGTTTTACTTGACCTGTAGCTTGTGGCCTACTACCAGAGCTGACTAGGAACTGGATCCAAATGAGCTACAGATCAGATAAAAACACAAAAAGCAGGCAGGAAATATTCCTTTTGCTATTTTAGTTTTCCTTGGTTTTGCTTAATATGTAGCTCATGGCCTCCATAAATACTAGCAGATCTGACTAGGAGGTGGATCCTCATGAGCTACAGATCAGATAAAACAAGAAAAGCAGGCAAGAAAGACTAATTCACTTATATGTGTTCCACCTTTTCTTTGTGTGGCTTGATCTGTAGCTCATGGCCTCAGTTAATACAGCCAGATCTGACTAGGATTTGGATCCATATGAGCTACAGATCAGATAAAAACACAAAAAGCAGGATTGTATTATTTTATTTATATAATAATTTCTCCTTGGGTGGAACTGGGACCTTAAGATCTCAATTTCGTTCATGTACCACATGTTGAGAGCAGATCTACCAATCAAAAATATCCAGCCAATAGTTCATCTGTAGTCAGAAACTGAACAGTGCTCTACAGATATCACCACCAACAAGGTAGAGTTACACGGGATGGGTTTCTGATAAAGTGGCCAAGTAATCCACCAACAGTCCCACTGGTAGCAGCTGATTTACTTTTGAAGGTGGGTCAGAGGCTGAATGGGGCCAGAGCTTCTGCCATTGGCATGTTTACCTGATCAGGCACAACTTCATCAGCCAAACCTGATGCAGTAATCAGTTAAGCGCATGAGTGACATCAGTGACCTCCATACTGCCAAAACACTGACAGGCGCAACAGTGAGAGAGAGAATGAGGCCAGCAAGATATAGAGATAGAGAAGAGGCTGAAGAAGGGTAACATCTGCTCTTCTGTTTGCTGAGAAGTAAGAAAAGTGCATTTCTTAAAGAAAACACAGAATGGTTGCACAGCAGTGGTTCTTATTTCCAGGAAGTTGCTAGGCTGTTGCTAAGTGGTTGCTATGCTATCCCAAGTGATTCATATGTTGTTGCTATACAGGTGATATGTTTTTTAAAAATGTGTCCGATTTTCACCCATTTTCTCCCCAATTCGGACAGCCAATTACCAACCCATATGTACCCCCCCACCACACGCGTTGCCCCCGACTCTAGTGAGGGCAGACCAACATATGCCCCCTCTAACCCGTGCCCAGTCAAGCCGATAACTGCCACCGATGCAACATCACGGGGAAGCGCCTGGAGGGAGGCGCCACATACCCGGCTCCAACGCATCAGTCAGCAGACGCCAGTGACGGCCAACACCGCAGCGAAGCAATGTGGGGAGAATGCACCATCTACCCACCCTGGAGAAAGTAAGGCCAATTGCTCGCTTGGGGCCTCGGGTCTCGGCTGCCGAGCATGCCCGGGATTCGAACCAGCTATCCTCTGAGCACAGTGATGGCGCCTTAGTCCGCTGGACCTCTTGGAGCCCCGGTGCTATGGTTTTCTTGGTGATTGCTAGACTGGTTTCTCTGATTCTTAATGTGGTCGCTAAGACACCCTAGGTGGATGCTATGGTGGTTACTACAGTATTTCAAGTGGTTCCCATGGTGTCTCAGGTAATTGCTAAACCATTGCTATAATGGGTGCTATAGTGTTGCTATAAGGTGTCTCTTGAGGATTTGGTGGTCGCTGTGGTACTTCAGATGACTGCTATGGTGTCTTAGGTGGTTGGTTGGGTATTACTAGGGTATTTGTGTCACTTCCAATTACCATGCATTTGCTCCCCATCACACAGTGCTACTAGCGCTTGGCACATACCCCGCACTATGATCCTTCCAGCCAAATAAAGCCAGCCAACTGCTTCTTTTCTTTGTTGGTGGATAGAGTACTGCACGGTGCTCTACAGATGATCCACCAGCAAGGTAGAGCTACAATGAGGGCCACAATACCCTCCCTCAGAGAGTGAGGCCACTTATGCTTTCTCAGATTCTTGTCCACGCTGGCACACATAGCTGTGGCATCATTAGCGATGTCCCATAAGTAGGACCAAAGCTTTGATGGCTCCGCCACTCTGAAGTCCCCAAGTTTTTGCCTTTCTAATATCGTAAACACACCTAATACTATCCCTATTATAATTAAAGTTACCTAATTTATTAATTAAATAAAAGTGTTGGACATTTGAGCATATATACTCATTAATATTTATGATGTATTTATTTATAATTTGGGCGGTAAGCATTTATTTAAAATACATATTAATTAAGTTATATAAATGAAAAAAAAAACTAATAAATGAAAAGTACATTTAAGTGTGTTATATTAAACACTTAGATATATGTGTATGTGTATAGAATTAATTTGACACTAGAAATCAGAAAGCAACGCTGTTTGAGACAGGGCCTGGTTGCAGAAAGGAGACGCAGAGCCTGGTCAGTTTTAGGAGCAGAGATTAAAGCCTCTCTTGGCTTGAGTTTTATCTTTATGTTTTCCTTCTGATTTGGGCCTCCTAATCCCCCCTGGGTGAAGCGTAATCCACTGCACAGAAGGCACGGGAAGAAGAAAGTGATGATTATCATGATGATGATGATGATGATGATGATACTAGTGAAAACGTGTGTTTATGGCTCACCCAGACTGACCTGTTGTGTTTAGTGGGTCACCAAAATGATCCTCATGTCTGGATAGGTCTCATTGAGGTTCTCGAGACTGTGATCAGAGGATAGATGTAATGACTGGGTGATGGTAGACCACAGAGGTGATGATGTGAGGCTCTTCTTACATCTAGGGATTCACCGATCCGATACAAGGATCGGATATCGGCCCCGATACTAACAAAGTTAGTTGGATCGGGTATCGCATAATTAGTCTGATCCACAGGACTGATCTATTCACATAACCCGATTCTCGCACCGCTGGTATTCTAGGCTTCATAATTCAGGATCAGAGTAACTTACAGACACACATATCATAGCAAACAGCAAGTGTAGCGCCCTTGACTTGTCAAATATCGTCCAAGAAGGGCAATCCTGATGCCTTATGTCTCTCCCACATGGTGACATATATATGATTTATTAATTCAACAATGGTCTCGGATCGGTATCGGGTATCGGGCGATGCGCTAAGTTCATGTATCTGTATCTGTATTAGAACAGAAAAACATGGATCGGTGCATCCCCACTGACATCTTCTAGGTCAACTTTTTCAGCAGGTTGTGCCACAGTAGCTCCTCTGTAGGACAACCACAGCCCAGCACCCATGACCCTGACCTTGCATACCAGGAACACCCCACGATACCTGCCCTATGTTGCAGAGAATGTCTGACCCAGCCGTCCAGCCATCATTGTTTGTCTCTTGTTAAAGTGTCTCAGATTTGTACGCTGGACTGTTCACTTGCTAGAACCATATGATCATGTTTATGCCCTTCTGCTGTTTTAATGTTATGGCTAGGTTTAATGTTAAATATTATATTTCAAGCATGTGATGTGGTCTCCACAAATGATTCATACTAA
Source organism: Salminus brasiliensis (assembly GCF_030463535.1). Classification (NCBI taxonomy): domain Eukaryota; kingdom Metazoa; phylum Chordata; class Actinopteri; order Characiformes; family Bryconidae; genus Salminus; species Salminus brasiliensis. Next base: position 4,442,900 of record NC_132894.1, on the reverse strand, counting down.
TAAAAATCCACCCCCTCTGTTGAATTTGTGAATGAATCTGCAACAGTGAGAACATTATGATTTGACCCACAGGCCCAAACCAAACCCTAATAATTTGATTTACTTTAATCCAATTAAACCTGCCAGTCTTAATGACTCCCCCTAATGGATCTGCACTGCTACTGCACTCTTCCATACTTACAAATCACTTCACCACAGACTAACCACACGTGTATAATGTGCAACTGAGCATAGCAACCCGAAAACTGTTCAATTCATCAGTTAAAGGAAATTTCTTTACATTTTGGTCAAATTATGTTTCTAACATATAATTCACATAATTCTGAACTGGCATTTATTGAAAGTCAATGTGAATCCAATACTTTCCCATTTTCCTTTTCCAAACATTCAGAACATAATCAGCAGGTAAAGATGGGAAATTCAGGTGCGGAAACTAAAAACCCACCCCACCTGCCTTGGCAGCTCTGCTGCAGCTAAGGTTTGGGTAAATCAAGTCCAGAAAGTAAAAATCCACCCCAGAATTTTGTTCCAACTGCCTGGGCAGCTCTGCAGCTCTGCTGCAACTAAAAAAAAGCTTAGTTTTAGATCCTGATGTTTGGACGCCTCTGTATGGACCTTTAAGCTCTTTCACTTCCATGGAAGGCCACAAAAATATCCAAGCAGAGGCCTGTAGTCAGAGGGGTGGCTTTTGATTGAGAGGTGAGACATCTAATAAGACCATTACTTGCCAAAGTATGTCAGTGTCTCCAGAGAAAGATCTTTCTTAATGACTTTAAGGGAATCGGATTAAGTGTTAGGAAGCAGGTTTAACATGCTGTTCTCATTGTTGTGCCGTGAGGGAGCCTCTGACTCCACGAGCTGCAGAGGTCAACTAAGGCAAGAAGAATTATGGAAGAGGACATCAGGCTAGTATATATATATATATATATATATATATATATATCCTAATTATATTATTTCCTCAGCAAAACACATATTAAAATAAATAGCCTATATACGAAACATATAGGCCTATATATGAAAATATATGAAATATATTATTTCCTCAGTAAAACACTTATATTACAATAAATAGCCTATATATGCCTATATACAAAATATATAGGCCTATATATGAAAAAGGACCTTGTTATATTATTTCCTCAGTAAAACACTTATATTAAAATAAATAGCCTATATATGCCTATATACAAAATATATAGGCCTATATATGAAAAAGGACCTTGTTATATTATTTCCTCAGTAAAACACTTGTATTAAAATAAATAGCCTATATACGAAAAATATAGGCCTATATATGAAAAAGGACCTTGTTATATTATTTCCTCAGTACAACACTTATATTAAAATAAATAGCCTATATATGCCAATATATGAAAAATATAGGCCTATATATGAAAAAGGACCTTGTTATATTATTTCCTCAGTACAACACTTATATTAAAATAAATAGCCTATATATGCCAATATATGAAAAATATAGGCCTATATATGAAAAAGGACCTTGTTATATTATTTCCTCAGTAAAACACTTATATTAAAATAAATAGCCTATATATGCCTATATACAAAATATATAGGCCTATATATGAAAAAGGACCTTGTTATATTATTTCCTCAGTAAAACACTTATATTAAAATAAATAGCCTATATATGCCTATATATGAAAAGTATAGGCCTATATATGAAAAAGGACCTTGTTATATTATTTCCTCAGTAAAACACTGATTATCTGGTCACAATGACACACATCAATACAATATGTTGACCTGTGGGGCAATGGACAACATCCCTACATGCCAGGGGGTTTCACATCATGTGGGAGACTGGGGTTTGATTCCTGGGTGACTATGCCACACCAGTCCTTGGACTCCTAACACTAAATTGTCCTTAATACGGATGCCATAAAGTCCCGAGATGCCTTTTAAGATGCTTGATTGTATTAAATATAAAAAAAATGAGAAAGTGTATGGGCTCGATGTTGCCCACAGGTAATTGCACTGGTTTTGTTTTAAGAAGGCAGAGGTTATGGGGCTAATTCAATTACATTAGGCTGAATTCCTAATCGTTTTTAAGCCACTTGCCTGAGGAGCAGGAGGGCTGTGCAGGTCTTGTGAAATGAGCTTGGAAACAGACAGCTGTTGGGATATCAGAACTACACAACTACTGTGAACAATCCAGGTTCAATTTTAAGTGCTATGTGTTTAGGCAGAGTGGGCAGTTCTCCAGCTCATCTGCTGCAGTTATCAGCCCAGCTAGCGATGGAAAGGGACCACCACAGGACTGTCCAGATATTAAATAGGTGGTAGACCACTCTCAGTACAGCACTGACACTGCTGGTGTAAGCATATCCAGCACACTGTGTTCAGGTATTGGCCAATTTATTGGTATATACATCCTTGCTGGTGTACGGTTAGCGGCTTTAGGACATCTGTTTGTGTTAGCCAACCTTCATCAGTGGTCAATTTCTGACCACTCAGCTTCTCCTGGCTGTATATCTTGGGTAAGCGGACTCCAGCAGTGACATTATGGTGTCTGAAAAGACCACCTCTATGGTTCATTGCCATTTCCTGCAAAGACAAGGCAACGGAATCAGAACCTCTGATATTTGGTGTTTGAATAATTGGCTCTATTGAGGGTCAGCAGCCACCTGTTCATGCAATGGCTTAACAGATGAGCCTTACATGCTTATCAGTGGATTACAGAAAGATGCCTAGAGAAAGGGAAACTGCATACAATAGTGGGACAGCAGGCATTTTAGGGTTTTATTAATGGCAGGGCTGTTTATAGTCCCTATAGTGTGCTATAAAATATCAATACTTTCTGAAAACAGTAGGCTACTAATCCCACATCTCTGTATTATCAATGTATAACTTATACTGGATGTGTGCTAATGTCCACAGCTGTCTGAAAACACAGGCAAACGTCAAATCCAACTAGATAGCTTTTGGTCGTAGTTGCTTTAATCACCCAGTCTAACACTGTTAATCAATCCAATAACATTGAACTGAACATCACATTACAGAAGAACTTATGCCAGGCCTTTAGACTGCAAAGGTGCCATCGACACTATGGGGTAAACTAGTTACTGAAGCACAAACACCATCAGTGTTTTAATAGGCCTAGCAAAGCTTGTACAATCTTTAGGGTTAGAATAACATTTTATAATAAAAACAATAAGCCTGTGAACGGCTTTTTCACAGATAATAACATGAATACTCCAAACCCAGTGCTCAGTGTAGCTCAAACTACCAGTCAGTTCACCAATATTACAGTATAACAGTTAATTGCTGTAAAATCCATTATTTTAGCTCTGCACAAAATCTTTTCAATGTCCAAATATAAATAGTTTATTAGATAGTTCAATAATAATAACAATGATTAGTCAAGCTAATTACAATGCTCCATAACCCTTAACCCTAAAACCCTTAACCCGTGATCCCTTCTTAATAGAAAATGTCTAATTTAAAGCAGCAATATGTGAGAATTTGTATTTTTTGCTCTTGGACTCCCCCTACTGTTGTGGAGTGTAATTCATTAATACATCAGTGCCATAAGTACAAGTGACACTTTGAGCACCACCTCATGGACAGCTGTACAAGTGCATTTGATGACAAGTAGAAGTAAAAGGCCTAGCTTGGCCTGGCCTGGAGTGGCAATGATGAAGACAGCATTCTCCCTATTAGAGTCAGTGGAGCCCGGAAGCAAAAAATACCACTTATGCTGCTATACATGAGACATTTTTTATTAAGAGGGGTTGGGGTAAGGGTTATTGAGCAGGTTACTAGTATTGTATGATCTAATAAACATTTCATATTTAATAAACATTATATTTCATATAAAATTTAAAAAGTTATTTTACAAAGCATATTGGTGAGCTAACTATCTTATGCTCATGGGCTCCCCCTACAGTAGTGAAGTGTAATTTATTTTTACACCACTGCCATAAATACAAGTGACGCTGTGAGCACCCCCTCATGCACAGCTGTACAAGTGCATTTGTTGACAAGTAGCAGTGAACGAAGCATGTGGACCGAGAGGGTAGAGCAATATTAGAGGATTTTACACAAATATGACTTGGTTATACCCAAAGCTCCACCAAAGCTCCACCATACTGCAGTAGCAGTGTTCTGGCCCTGAGTGGCAATGATAGAAACAGCATTCTCCTTATTACAGGAGCTAAAGCTGCTGTTTTAGGTACAATCTGCTACGTAATGTAGCTTTAACATGGAAACCGAAACTGTTGTGTCTGCACTGCTGGTTTTGTCTCATTTATGTTTTGATAAGGGACACAAACAGACGCAGCACAGACCTCAGTTCTGCTAAAACATGTACAGACAATTTCTTCTGGAAGGAAAAGTTCTTTAGCCGGTCTCAGCTATATTCTTCCCTCTCTCCCTCTCCTTTCACACTCTCTCTCTCTCTCTCTCTCTCTCTCTCTCTCTCTGTCTCTCTCTCACCATCCCCCTCTGCTTCCCTAAGCTGACACAGGCCCTCTAACCGTTAGCTGCTTTGTCACTAATAGGATCAGAGGGACTTACACTGTCATCTGATAAAACTAAGCTGCTTGGTAGCTGTGCCGCACCTTCTTAACCAATTTCTACTCAATTAGAGTAATGAGGAAACAAGCAAGGAGCTTCGGAAATATATCAACATGATAGAATAATTGCCCGTCCCAACCCAATCCCTTTGACCCACTTAACGCGTGTGAACTGGATCTGGCCACAGATCATTTGACATTCCCAAAACGCAACATGTTGCTGGTCAAGCTGTGATTTCCAGGAGTTTCTATGAACGACGGCGCTCTACACTGAGGGACGTAATGAAATCCGAGCTTGAATGAATGCATTAAAGACACGCCATGTTAATGAGGTGAAATCTGCTCCTAATGTCTCCCTTGAGCAATTATACAGTAGCAAGGCTGTTCTATATATACAGCCCTGTTGATTGTCCAGTCGTCATTAGCCTTTGCAGTGCTGATCAGATATCAGAAATGAGCCATTTGTAAATGAGCCTTCATCTAATCATTGAATATTCTCTTATGCGCTGTCTAATCGAGGGGGATTCCATCAGTTTTTCATCATTTCTGTATCATTCAATTATTAAGTCATGTCTGACGCATTGTTTTATGATAATGTTAAGTAGGATTTTGGTCTAAATGTATATATATATTTAAAATCTGTTCATGGCAGAGGGATACATGCAGGGCATTGTGAGGCAAAATAGTCCAAAATGATATTTACCACTATTTTACCATCAACAACCCTGCATATTAAACTATTAATCAGAATACATAATGGGTGAAGGTTCACTGATGGTTTTTGGATAGTAAATAAGACTTGTTGGCACATTTCTCTACAATTAATCATTTAATACCAAAGCCACTCTGAATGAATTACATCTCAACCTCAGAATTATGAAGAAATTTGGAAATAATATAATAATTTGAATATTGAACTACTTATAGAATGATAATCAGATCTAAAAAAACTAATAATAATAATAATAAGATGTAATTTATTCCGCACCCTCAACCAGCCATGACCGTCTCCATGTGAGGCATCCTGCAATGAAGCTCCAGGCACGTGAGATGCTGCTGTTCACAATGAACGGCCAAGCTTTCCTGGTACTGTGAAAGACACATTTACAGGTTCCCTTAAAGCTCTCTAGGCACAAGCCAACATTTGGTCAGAGAAGTCCCCGCCGTAATACCATCAACAGCTTTCTAGAAGGGAAGTAACTTGCTTTCCAAGGTTCAGGGTGTTTTGGCAAAGCCCAACATTTCACTTTGAGGCAAGAAAAGACCAGTGATGGTTCTCTGCAGAGTCGTTTCTGTCCTGCTTGGGTCATTTTTGCTTTCTTGATGATCGTAGAAGCAAGGTCAATGACATATTAATAAGATACCTGTTCTGTCAATATCATGACAGATAAAATATGAATATTTTATCTGTGCTAAAGTTTGGACACCTCAGAGTCAGGACCCAGTAACACCTTCTTTGGCAGAAATCACAGCTGGCAAAGGCTAGTTGGGATTGTTTCCCACTCTTATTTGTGAATGGCCTATAGTTCTAAGATGTCCTTGTGTTTTCTTGCCTGTTTAAGATCTATCCATGTCACCAGTTCACTATCCATGTGTGTAGTGCTGGGAAATGGAGGCGGACATAAAGGATTTTATTAAAAAAGAAAACTAACCAAACACTGGGACAAACCAAACCAAACCAAACCAAACCAAATCAAAACAAATCAATTTAAAACCAGTAAACTGAAATGAAGACATACCAACATGATCACACACAAGACCAGACAAAGGAAGGTTGTAACAAAGGGGTTTCTTATACAGAGACTAACAGGGGACATACGAAAAACACCTGGGACAAACAAGGGGGCGTGGCTAGAGAAGAGGCACAGGTGGGAACACTAATGAACAGGCGGGGCTTGAACTGACAAGACACCAACAGAGCCATGTGCTTGGGAGCACATGATGACACAAAACAGAGGCAGGCATGACAGAACAGGAGCAGGCAGGACAATCCACACATTATCACAGATTCTGTAATGGTTCGGTCAGGGGACGGGAAGGGCCACTCCAAAAACTTCAGTATTTGCTGGTATTTTGTGGAATCAATTTTTCCGTCCACCCATAAATATTGGCAATACCATTGACGGTAACCAAACCCCATGATAGATTAACCCCCCATGCTTTACTTGAGTGTTGCTTTAAGGAAATTCTAATTGTGGCTAATTGAAAGGTCTATTTCCACTTCCACATCAGACCACAGCACTTGTTTCCTTCGTACGACTTTTCCATTAAGATAAGGTTTGTGGAAGCAATGCTGCACAGCAGAACAGTGCACCAAGCCGTTCTCTCCAAGAGTTTTCTTGGTCTTCGCTTCTTGACCTCTACAGTTCCCCTAAACTGATATTAAAATGAGCAAAAATGACAATGTTGCCATATACAAAGTGCAATGTTTGTCAGCATTGTTAGCCTAGCATCTCCCAATTACAACTGAAGAGGTGCACAACTGTGTCTGGGGTCAGTAACACATAATTATCATAATTCATTTTTTTAATCACATTGTTGCCTTTAATATGGGAATGCAACCACTTTTACATGACTGACAGGACTGACCATCTAATAACTAATCAGCTACCAGCTTTAGTAGGGGGCACACATTGCAACCAAACACATTTCTTTAATGTGCCACTCTAGGCTTCAAACTCAACAGCATACATATATAGTCAAAGGGTCCAAACACGTGTCCTATGGTTTAGCCATGAAGAAAAAAGGCACCCAAAGGCCTTCCATGCTAATAGCTCAACACTTTTAGGTGAGAAACAGCGAGTTATAATCAGGTTTGCAGGTGTGACACATCCTTGGATTAAGACGTGCAGCTTTACTATGTGTGTTTTCCACGTTAGCTAACCTAAAAACTAATCAGCCGAGCTTCTTAAACTTATCTTTAGATTTCATTGAGGTCAGAGGAAATCTCCTGAGTCTTTAGCCTCATTAGAGGGAGGGTTCAAACCTTTGACTGTTACCTCTCCGAGCACAGAGAAGCTCTGGACATTCCTAACGGCGGCACTCGCTCTTTAAAGATCCAGCTCGAAGCTGTGCACAGCGCTCACTGGACCTCTCGGAGTACAATTAGAATTATTAGTCTTGTTCAGAAGTTTGGACACTCCAGGTCAAGTTACATGTTTGATACATTTCCTAAGTTTAATATGTCCTCCTTAGCTGGGGTGTCCAAACTATGGCTTGTACATATGCATAGGCTGCGTCCCATTTGTGCTTTTGAGGATGTAGTATGTAGTATAGATAAAAGTGCCAAAGTCCAGTATACCCAAATTACCAAGACACATACTCCAAACCGGTTGGTTTTTGAGTATGGTTATGATTGACACTATTATCCCACAATGCAATGCAAATAGAAAGCTACTATTATGTAACAATTATTAGAAAAAATGGTGGATAATGATGCAAGTGCAGCAGCAATGATGGCAGGAGCAACGCTTCATCACAATACAGACTTCCTGTTAGTAGAAACTTGCACTACTAAGATATAGTATATACTATTAAGGTATACAGTATATACAGTATTAGTGTGTAGTACACAATTGGGATGCAGCCACATCCTGCAGATAAGTAGGCATGATTCTAAGTGTTACACTACATTATATTTGGTTGCTAAAATACATTTAAATAAAAGGAAAATAAGAAATCTATGGTTCTTGACATGACGGATCCAAAAATATGAGTAAAATGCAGTCACAGTAGATCAGTGTCACTTATAATACAAGCCCCCCATAAAAGTGGTCAGAGAAATTGACCATTTGGCTAGGGGAACAGAACAGCAGCGATGATGCCAGCTATAGACCTAGGCAGACGATGACCAGCACTAGTATATTGTACCTTTATTAATTTGGGCTATGATAATAGCTGTGATATCAGATACACTGCATACATGAACTGTGTAGAAAATGACATAATTAGCTTGCATTAAAACTGCTAAATCATCCAAATGAATTAATTAGGTCTTTTTTGTGTTGGTTACACTGCTAATTAAACAACAATTTGTCCCAGCGGAAGTTGACTGGGTTAAATAATGAGTTGTTCAGTGACTCTGAGAGCACAGTCTACTGCTTGATTTAATCTCCTGAGTAATTAGTCTGCAGTTAACGTGAGATCATGATGGCCATAGAGGTGTGATATTAATCATATGTGCAATCTGTTCACATACTTTGCTAAACTCGAGATGTCACTATGCATTCATTTCACCCCAGCAATTAGTCTGAAATCAATGTATCATGCTATAATATATATATATATGTAAAATAATGTGTGATTATATATATATATATATACACATAATGTGTGAATCACCCCAGTAATTAGTCTGAAATCAATGTATCATGCTATATATATATATATGTAAAATAATGTGTGATTATATATATATATATATATATATATATATATATACACATAATGTGTGAATCACCCCAGTAATTAGTCTGAAATCAATGTATCATGCTATATATATATGTAAAATAATGTGTGATTATATATATATATATATATATATATATAAACATAATGTGTGAATCACCCCAGTAATTAGTCTGAAATCAATGTATCATGCTATATATATAATAATGTGTGAAAGCGTGTCTGCGGCTCTTTAAGAGGAGGGGTCCTGATAACGAGCCCCCTGTAATCCTCTAGGACAGGGGGTTTCAAACATTTTGCAGATTCTGACGCCGTCCTGTATAAAAAGATATCCACGGACCCCCACAGATTTTCAGATTCATTCAGTGACACTGCAAAAAGTGCCCTAGCATCCACGTGAGATACCACAGCGACCACCTAGCAACCCTATAGCAACAACCTGAGATACTTTAGGATCTGCTTCTCCCTAAGACTTACATCAAAATGTACACCGGCGGACCCCACTGGCTGTACATCATGGACCGGGGTCAATCTAGGCCCTGAGGACCTACCACCTCATATAGTTCAGATCCAACACACCTGACTCTTCATTCAGATGCTTCTGGAGGTCTTGATTACCCACCAGACAGCAGAAAGGTGCAGGGGCAAATAAAAAAAAAAAACGAAGGAAATTGATTAGTAAACTTACGGTTAATAATTACGAAATCTTTACGAAGAGTTTAATGTAAACTAATACTCAAGTATTTATTACTTCAGTGAAATACTAACTGCAGTAAAAGTATCAAGCTTGAGTACAAATACTGAGTAACTACTAAGTAACTCCAGTGTAGGTCATTTACTAGCATCTTGATGAAAGTTTGGGCTGGTCTTAGCAGCTGGTGGTCCTGTTGTCCCCTCTCTTTCAGCTGCGTACTTGTTGAGGACTTGGCAACCCTGGCGTCGCGACAGACAGACAGTTTCCCAGCTACCCCAGCTGAGGAGCGAGCAGGGCCTGTGCGCAGGCGCAGCAGGTGTCTCGCACCGCCTCTGGCGGTCAGTGGGGAGAAGGCAGAGCAGAGTTTCGGCGGCCGGACTGTGGGGAAGAGGTGCGGTCAGCAGCGCTGCTAGTGAAACAGGTGTGTGTGCGCGAGAGAGGGACACCTGAACTCCGCGAGCGTCCCGCCACAGGTAAGTCCGGAAAACCAAACTTTTCTCGGCTCTCGCGCCGCTTTAACTGCTTCACCAGCTTCCTCCAGAGGGTCAGAGGGTCAGAGGATCAGAGGATCAGACACAGAGCAGGTCTGACCATCAAACCTGTCCGATAACTGACTGACTGACTGTTATCATGCAGATCAGAGCTGGACAATTTTATAGAGTATTTGAACTCCTCTTTTTAGGAACTTTATGAGGCAGTGGTGATGGACTGCTGTATTTTTTTTATATATATATATATATATATATATATATATATATATATATATATATATATATATATATAACTTATACTTTTATAGTGACTCAACTTCAATATATATTTAATATAAGTATATTGCACAATAACATAAATATATATTTCTATGTGGAAGGTACAATTTCATGGGAAATATATATTTTTGCATATATATGCAAAAAGTATATATATAATATACTAGTATACCCACAATGTAACTGCCAGGTTCTAATATATATATATATTTACCATTAAATTGTACCTTCCACATAGAAATATATATTTATGTTGTTATTTATACTTATGAAAATATATATTGAAGTTAAGTCACTATAAGATTATAAGTTATATATATATATATATATATATATATATATATATATATATATATATATATATATAATCTGAAAGAGATAAAAAATAATATGCTAGTATACCCACAATGTAACTGCCAGGTTCTAATATGTCAAAAAGTGAAAAATGTAATAACACATTTATCTATTTTTTAAAGAAGTTCAAATAATAATAATAATAATAAAGTAGTAATAAATATATATATATTATATAACATATATATATATATATATATATATATATATATATATATATATATATATATTGTCCAATAATACAATTAATAACAATAACCACCACAATAATAATAATCAGATATTTTGAATTTAAATATTTATGTTATAGATGTACTTAATTAAACATTATAAATGTTTGCCACAGGAACCATTCAAAGATGCCTCAGGTTAGATTTGAACTAAAGGACTAAACTGTACATATAAGACAATATATCAACCCTTGTGTTTTCTTTAACAATGGCTCGGCGCAGCTGTTAGAAGTGCAGCCCTGATCTGCTGTTTTGACTCAGTGATTCATTTTGACACGCTGTAGTTATGCAATGACTTTAATCACTGCTTTTTCTAAATCTTCCTGACATTATTTTGAATGATCTTCTAAAATCCTGGAATGCTTTTGAACCACCACTGTTCTTCACCGTTTCTGACACATTTATGAAAATGAGAAAGGATTTGTCACGGCACCACATACGCGGCTCGGTTGTCTTTTTGGACAGCTTTGGATTCATCGTATTCCTTCCTCTGTTTTCTATTTCACAGTAAAACATTTAAAAGAGAGTCGAAGCTCGGTTTCGGACTCTTTCCCTCAAGCAGAGTGGTTTTCCCAGCTGGACGGGACCCTCCCAGCGTTCGGATGCATTTGTCACTAGATACTATGAACATGGTGGACGACGGCTGCCTCTCGCCCGGCAACTTCCACGAGATGGTGAAAGGTGGGGTGGCAGCCGTCGGCACCCGTGTCCACAGCATCGACGTCATCCTGGGTTTCACCAAGGACCAGGGCCAGTTGCTCAACCCTGGAATCAACACTGTCACCGTGTCTCAAAAAGTTGGAGTGGAAAGTCTAGGACATCCCGGAAAGCAGGACCATGCTACACACCCGTACGGGCACCTGACTCTGAGGGACAGCTCCGAGCAGCCTGCTTTTCAAGGTGAGATCCTCAGGGGTGTACTTTGGGTCCTTTTACTTTTTGGACAAGCATTTGGACAGTTTAAATATTGAAATGGATCACAGGAGTCCCTCACTTCTGAGGTCAGTGTTTGAGAAGATCTGGTAGATCTTATAACTTGAGAACTTCTCTCCACACATTAGTCAGCATCATCTTCATCATCTTCATCGTCTGAGACTAGTGATGTAGACCTGTTACTGCTGTAATGGTCATTAGCTGGCGTCGTTACTGGGATTGAGAGAAAACCTACAGTGGACTGTAGCCTCTGACTTTTATGCTTTCTGCGTATTTTAGTTTGAAGCGCAGAGGATTTCTCTTCTCTGGAGATGCTTTTCTCAAAGCTCTGCCACTCTAAAAACGAGCTGTCTTGCCGCGACAGCTAAATCTCTAAATATATTGGTGAGAGGCCTCATCCACAAGCTGATCCCCTCATGGAATTCCCCCTAATCTTCTCCTGTACAGAAACGAGATTGCACAATGGTGCATACCCGCATAATTATTTTTTCCTTTCCCTCAGATTTCTGTATCGGGTCCATAATCTGCCTTGCTTTCCAGGCCGTGGGATAAGAGAACCCTTTTTTTGGTTGATTGTCAGATGTGAATCTTCATGCCAGGGGAAGGTTACCAGTATTAATTAGTGTTAAATCCTAAGTTAGCAAATCAGCCCCTAAATTGTAAAGCAAAAGCGATTGTATAGCCATTTAACTTAAAAACAGATTTGTGGGGTGCCACAGGGTTCTATTGTAAGGCCTACGAAAGTGATTGGAAGTAAATGGTAATAGTGATGAATAGTGGGTCCACAGACATGGTTTAGTGGGTTTAAGGGGTTAAAAGAATAAATGGAGAGGAGGTGGATATGAGAAATGCTCTGGGGGCCAACCAGGATGAGTTTCTTTCCTATCCTGCTTAAAATGGGTGGTGGTGAAGATGAAGATTGATTTAAAAGACTCAGCTCATGTTCCTTCTTGTCACCTGCCTGTATGACATACCAGTATTCCTGATGCCTTTATTATAGGATAAGAAGATAGAAAGACATGCAAGTTTATGTTGCCGATTGTGTCTAATTGTAGACAGATAATGGTAGATGGCTAAATTACTAGTTTTTAATGTTATGTGGAAATTGATGGTTATGTTAAGTCAATATTTCTTACATTGTACCTTCTTTTGTAAAATAAATGGACATTTGTTCGGTATCTGTTCCATTTTCTGACAATTGCCTATTTGCAAATTAACCTATTTGAGTTTTAACTACATTTTAAAGTGGTGCCCCAATCAATATTGAGTTGCAAGTGAGGAACAGCAAAAAATAGGCCTATATAAACACTTAATGACATACAGATCAATGATAAGCATCATCATAAACATGAGACGTTAATATCTGGTTGTAAATTCTGCTTTTAATGTGGATTTTAGGTTTGAGTAACATGATCTTAGGCCTTAATTAACCTTTAATGTAGTTTAAAATCCCATCGTTTCTGTTGTGAACTACCTCCGATGCTGGTATTTGGTACATTTGTGCTGTTAGGAGTGTCCTGTTTGTCCTCAGGAGTCTTTTCTAAAAGGCGCCGCCTGTCCGAGATTAAAGGTGATCTGCTGAGGTCAGTCTTGACCCTCTGAAATGATGTTCTCCTCAAGTTGCCAGCTAGTCTGAGCGTTTTTATTGAGAAGTCCAGCTCCTGACAGGCAGCGTGGTGATCCCTGACCGGCCCTGACCTCCTCATTGTGCTAATTCAGCCTCCGCCATAGTTTCTTAATGAGCACGGACTCGGCAGCCTCTGGGCTTTCGTTCCAGCCTGTTGATTAAAGCTTCCCTTTCTGTAGCATCTTCCATACGGCAGGATTCCCTCGGCAGAATTTCTCCGCTCATTTTTAAATGTGTTGTTAAGAGTCTGAGAGGGGGAGCTGGTTAAACCAGACAGATACAGCATGCTAGTGCCATTAGTTTGTGATGGTGACCAAAGGTCTGCCAGTATACACATATTTATTGAGTGTAAATGTGTTTATTTAGTCAAAAGACTCGTGTCAGACATATTTGAGGAGGCCCATGCCCGTTAATTATGATTGGAAATGCTTTGACTGAGCTCTGTTTAAGGTAGCAGATGGCTAACTAAGCCAATTCACCCAGGCAATCATCTTCGCACTGGACGTAATTAACTCGCTGTAACTTCCAATTGACTTCCAATTGGCCACGGCAGCGTTTGTGGAGTCTTTTCTTAGAAATGTTAGCACTGTTTTCAGTGTGGAATAAAAGCCTTGAGCTAGATTAGGAGATGGGTCTGCAAGGAGGTTCTTGGAGGAATTAGCAGGTAGCATCTGTTCCTTCTCAGCTTAGAAGGTGAAAGCCACATGGGCAATAGTGCAATGCTAGGCACATGCTAGTGCAACAATTGTTGATATGAATTGTATGGAGTCATTTATGAATATCTGCAGATCCATGTCCATATTAGGGCTGTGCATTGGCAGGAATGTGGCGATATGTATCACGATACAGGGATAAACATTCAATATACTGTGATATAGGACACAGTGGTTTTTATTGTTATTATTTTTTACATTTTAGGAAAACTGACATGCAAAAACATGCGTAAAATCTAAGTACTTACTTTCATGTAGTCAAAACTGATCTGAAGACAACACTGCTATCTAGAGAGTAGGGTTTTCAACACAAAACGAACCACTGTCTGCAATGTTTTACGTTTTTATTGATAATAGTTTACAATTTTTCATGAAAACTATTAATTACAAAGCAATACTGTGTTTCTGAGAATTGATACAGTTTTGCAAAACTTCATTTGATATTTTCTTACAGGACATGTCCATAAATGCTCCAGATTTACTCAGAATAAAGTCTTGTTACATTAATTTACATTTAAAGTTAAAACCATTGTAAGAGTACGAACTCAATATGCAGACAATATATAAGCTTTATTAAACATAGCATATACACAGGTACTACCTCTGAAGTAGTATTGCAGCCACTACCAGTCAGTTCGTGTGCTTGTTCTCATCTGTGTGTCTTTTCTGGGCTCCTCAGACACTGAAATATTCTCCAATAAGTGTGATGGTGAGCTGGGAGAGGTGAGGAAGTTGTCCGATAGTGACCGGAAGTCTCCAGAGCAGGGGGATGAGGAACAGCCGAAGAAGAAGCACCGGCGCAACCGCACCACCTTCACCACCTACCAGCTCCACGAGCTGGAGCGAGCCTTCGAGAAATCCCACTACCCTGATGTCTATAGCCGCGAGGAGCTGGCCATGAAGGTCAACCTGCCCGAGGTTCGAGTACAGGTGGGTTTGTAATGCATAAAGATGGCTGTACAATTATCAAGGTTTATTAGACATATTTAGGTGTTTTTTAATTGCTTAACCAGGCCTACCTCTACAACACTGTCCTGAACCCAAAACATGGGGGTGTGGCTTATGCATTCCACAGTTTTATCACAAATAGGACTTTGCTTAAAAAGAAATGGCTCCAACTCTTCACGTAGACTCTTAATCTCACCCAGTTTGTGCCAATTTGTCAATCAGAATTGGCAGGCATCATAGTTTTAAGGTGAACTTAAGTGCTGTCAGGTTGACCCCCAGTTCAGGACAGTGGCCCTCACTGCGTGCTCTTTGGCTCAGGAGTGCAGGCCTTCCAGGAAAAAAAGGTTTAGCAGTTAACTAGCCTCAGTGCTGGCCAAGCTGGAGAAGATGGATGTGTTGTTAACTCTTAGGACACTCTTGTGGTACTCATGCCTTACTAAAGCTCATGCTTTCCTGCAGGTCTGGTTTCAGAACCGCCGGGCCAAATGGAGGCGCCAGGAGAAGATGGACGCAAGCGCCGTGAAGCTCCACGACTCTCCCATGCTGTCCTTCAACCGGCCACCCATGCACGCCAACGTGGGGCCCATGAGTAACTCTCTGCCCCTGGACCCTTGGCTGACCTCTCCTCTGACCAGCACCACGCCCGTGCACAGTATCCCAGGCTTCATGGGGCCTGCGCAGGGCCTGCAGGCGGGATACCCTGGCCACGGCTTCCTCAACACCCCCCAGTCCATGGGTCAGAGCATGCAGCCCATGGCCCCGCCCCCCTACCAGTGTCCAGTGGCGTTTACCGACAAATACCCGCTGGAGGACACTGACCAGCGCAGCTCCAGCATTGCCTCGCTGAGGATGAAAGCCAAGGAACACATTCAGTCCATGGACAAAACATGGCAACCCATGTGACAGTTGGGGCAGCCCTTAAAGAACTGACTGACAAGCCTTTAGGATTCATTGCATTCGGGACACATCAGCAGGGGTGTTCTCGTCCGCTTCAGTCGATGGTGAAGAGAAGATCATTCAGAGCGATTAAGTGCAGGAAGTAAATGAGGAAAACTGACAACCATGTTTATTTATTTTTCTACTGGATCAAAAATGACATTTTTAGCTACATGTTTTGGCTCCAGGGTGAAGCGGTGAAGAGATGACGGAGGGGTTTTATGATTAAACTGTGGGTACAGTGTTGCTTTCACTCTCCATGATAGTTCAGTGGAGCTCAAGTCCTCCACCAAGCAAACACTTCGAAGTCATCAGGCTAATTTAATCCAAGTGGTTTTGTTTCAGAATACAGTATACTAACATCATAGCAAATGGTACATTTGCCTCTCTGAATGGGCAGCCTGTTGTGTGCCTGGCCACAGTAACATCCCAAAGACCTGGTGATGAGAGTGAATTGAGACAGTGCATTGAAGGTGACGGTAGCTTCGTTACGAGGCTGGACTGGCCATTTGTGTGTATATTGTCTTTCAAATGGAATTTTCTTTAAATATGCCAGCATTGCCGCCCTGTCTTTGCTCTGTTCAGCCCTTCAGAACATACTGGACAATACATGGGAGCACATGTCATACAGAACATCTCAAGAGTATCAGCTATCAGCAGAATATTAGCTCTGTAGGCACAAACATGGTTATTTGAGGTGATGCTACAGAAGAACCACTTTTTGTTCAATAATGTTATAGCAGGAAGAACCTTTAACCGGTTAAATGAGAGGTTTTTAAGGTCCCTATAATGTTTACATTGGGAGCTGGTGGAGAGCTAAATGTGGATCCTCTGGGATTTCATAGGGTCTCATTTAAAGACAATTACTGGTTTAAAGAACCTCAAGGAGTTGGGGAGTTCCTGAACCTGATCTTACTAACACTCTTGTCGCTGAATGCAATCAGACCCTTACAGCAATGCTCCTCCAAAATCTAGCAGAAGGCCTTCTTCCTCCCTGGACAGTAGAGACAGTTACTCCAACAAAATCAGGGTAAACTCTTTTTAATGCCCTTGATTTCAGAAGAAACAATGTATAAGCAGGAGTCCCAATACTTTTGTCCAAATAGCATCAAAAAGGTTTCCGCAGTCGTTTGAGTTGAAGAAACATTTGGGCTACAGAATATGCATGAAAGCAATACAAATGAGAGTACAGCTACTGGGGTGGGTACTACATGTGGGTATCTCCCTCCCCTTAGCCCCCCTCCCCTTCTCATTGTCCCGTGCATCATACACTCTGATCTGCACAAGGATTGAATCTAAGTGTGATATGATAATCTTCAATACCAATTAGAAGCCAAGCTGTACAATTTGTACAACTATTTAACTTTTACTTTTAAAGAAAACCATAAGACTTCTGATTGGCTTTGCATTTTAGTCCAGGACTAGTCTTCATCCTGCATTAAAATAAACAACATAAGCCATCTAGTAGCTTTTATTCTCTAAGCATGACGATTATTGTGTTTTCTACTGAAGGAGAGCTAATGTGTTGTCGTGAGTCTCCTTGTTGGCCATATGACTCCACCCAGGGGAACACCTCTTAACACCCACTTAACTTACTTATATGTGATTAATTCTTAATTCACTTGACTGGCAGGTGCTCCTGGGAGAGACAGCACAAAAAAACCATCAGAGCTGTCAGAGTTCAAATCAGGCAAACGGCACGAAAGACAAAAGTCCTTTTGACCGTCCGTACAGGGCAGAGCGTCTGAGGACAGCCCCCCTCCCTTTCCCTGGATGTAATGAACGTGGTAGAGATGGGGCTGGCTGGGTGAGGGGGTCAGGCAGAAAGGCCTGCATGCCTCAGTGCTCGTTAGAGGAGAAGACCTGTTGGCAGGCAGGGCCGCGAGTGACCTCTACGTGCTGGGGAGCCGTCTGCTGGGTCACCAAACCCGCGCCGCCCTTACTGTTCAGCTCACACGACCCAAACCCGGCCTTTTGTTTCAGCCTCTTTAGGCACAGAAAAGGAGCAAATAATAAGGCTTTGGCTTCGGGATAGCTGGGGAATACTGTATGATTTGGGTATGAAAGGATTTTTTCTCCTGGTGTAAGGGTAAATGGGGTGAGTGGGGTGGTCCGATGCAAGATTTTGCTTGTATATACAGAGGTGGGTAGAGTAGAACAAGCTTACCTTTAAGTAAAGTGGTTAACAATTAATTCAGCACATATGTAAAGTCAAGGTTCACAGTAGTACCATCAGGATCTATCAGCATGAGAAGTTCATGAGACTCTTAAAATAGGGTTTAATGGTTCTTTGATCCATGACAACTCAAATAACCATTTGGATGCTTGAAGGACTCTTTTACTGGTTAAAGGGTTCTTCACACTGATGGAAAACCCTTAGTAGATGGTTATACACTATATATCTACATGTTTGTGGACAGATTTGGACACTTAAAAGGGTTATTTGGGGTAATGGTACAGAAGAACCTCTCAGTGGATGAACCTCTCAGATGTTAGAACGTGAAGAACCCTGTTACCATTTAAATGAAAGGTTCTTGAGGTATAACCCTATACAGTTTATACTGGGTGCTGGTGGACAGCAGAAAATGTGGATCTGTGGACTGATGGCATTATGCCTAATTCCAGGCATGGGCAGGAGGATTGAGTTGTGTAGCTGTAGAGCAGTGAAAGCACTGTGCTCTCTAAAGTGATTATGGTGCTCCATCCAGTACGTCTGAGATGAGTTGGGGAGTTCCTGATCCTGATCTTACTAACACTCTTGTCGCTGAATGCAATCAGACCCTTTACAGCAATGCTCCTCCAACAATCTAGCAGAAGGCCTTCTTTTTCCCTGGACAGTAGAGACAGCTACTCCAACAAAATCAGGGTAGACTCTTTTTAATGCCCTTGATTTTAGAAGAAACAATGAATGAGCAGGTGTCCCAATACTTTTGTCCAAATAGCATCAAAAAGGTTTTTGCAGTCGTTTGAGTTGAAGAAACATTTGGGCTACAGAATATGCATGAAAGCAATACAAATGAGAGTACAGCTACTGGGGTGGGTACTACATGTGGGTATCTCCCTCCCCTTAGCCCCCCTGTCCCGTGTCCTGTGCATCACACACTCTGATCTGCACAAGGATGGAATCTAAGTGTGATATGACAATCATATGACAATCAACAACAACACTGAAGTGCCACTTATTTGAAAAGGAAACTCTTTACAGTCAGTCTGTCAGTCTTTAGTGCACTCATGTACATTTTCATACGTCATGTTTTCATTTTTCATACATCCAGGCACTTTCTGTCATCCAGGTTTCAACCCTTCTCGAGCCGTTCCCACTCAGATACGTTTCTGCTACTTTGTTGTGAATTTTCAGGGTTTTTTTTTTTTTTTACTGAAAATACTGTTATGGTTTTGTTGTCTAAAATATTAGATTTTAGTAATCTGTGCTTTCTGACCCATCCTGTTGTTATTTGTGGCCCTGTTAAACCATCACGGGTTCATAGGTGGAATCTGTAAGATGTAAGTAGTGAACGTGCACATGTAGAGAATTCAATTCTGAATTAACAAATAAGCCAAAGGTTAGAAATATGCAAAATATGCAATCCTTTTTTTTGGAGATGAATAATAATATTTGTGTTTTTATTTTTTTCAACTTAACTGTACATACATTCATCCATACGTAGTCATTTACATGCGTTCCATGTTCTAGCTAGCTGTTTTACAGTTTGCTTTTTATTCTGAAATGAATTGTTGATGTTTATAAATATTGCTTGGAATAAAGAAATCTAGTTTGATAGAGCTTGTTTTTGTCCTCAAGTAAAAAAGTTAACCCCTTAACACTCCAAGCCTTATTACACACTAAGATGTATTACTGAGTAATGCAGGGACTTCTGTACAAACTGGTGGGGCTATTCTCTGGTATAATAGGTATAATAGTATAAATGTTTTTCGGCCCACTGGTGGACCCTAGGCTGAAAAAACAATGTTTTTTTGTGAACATTGACATGAACTAGGGGTGAACGTGTATTTGGGATGGGTGATATCATGCTTTGAGGTTGTTGCGATAAATAACATCACAGAGGCGCTATAAAGGGTGGGGTGGAGTTCAAATAGACGATTTTTTGGATAAAAATATATATATATTTTTTAATTGTTAGAGTTATGGGGCCCAGTGTAAAATCTTTTCATGGGGCCCAAAATCAATTTTTCAAACTTTTGGCATAATTTAGCTGGTGGGGTTTGGTGTGAAATGGTTCACTGTAAAGCAATCTGCCAATATCTTTACAATGGCAGTGAATGGGACCAGGGGTTGCCATGGGGTTGCCATGACTACTCAAATATAGCCACTTTATTTACTATCAAACCCCACCAGCGAACCTACCACCACCATGTGTCTTGTGTTTTATATGGAATGTTGTTTATGTTAAAATAGTGACAGATGTAAAGTAATAGGTTTTCTCTGGGGACTATTTTTCTTTACAACACCCTGGATGTATCCCTCCACCATGAAGGGGTGTTTAAAATGCGTGCTAGCCTAGAATCTTCTCAAATCATGGTAAAACAGTGTCTCGGCCATCGTGCAGTGTAATAACCTTCCATGAGGGAGCTTTTAGGGGCAGTAAACTCTTCTATAACAATCGTCTCCATCGTTTCCATTCAACATTACTATGTACAAACTCTGACTAGGTAAGTTTCTCTGGAGCAGAGTGTTGCTGGTGACTGATTGATTAGTGGAATCCCGGTTTAAAGATGCATGATCCATTAAAATACCTCCAAGTATATATCTATGTATGCTACATAGCAATCTAAAGTTTAGCCATAGTTAAAGTTAATTATGCTAATAATTCTAGTGAATTAAACAAACAATCATCAGGCTCACAGGTTTTGATAGTCTTTGTTTATGTGCAACCATTCGTTCAACTGGTCCAATGAGCTACAGGAAGCATTGGGATATTATTTTGCCCATATTGGGCTTTCCTGCCTCGTACCCTGGGTGCTGGGAGGACATGGTGACATGCACAGTAGTGTAGAGAACAGAAGAGATGGGTTAGGCCTTATGTCCTCCTCCTTTCCCTCTCCCTCTCTTTTTCGATCCCTCTTGACTGGTGGCAGGCGGCCAGCCCGTTAGGAAGATGAAGCTCCAATCAATCAGGCCTCGGCGGGTGGGGCTGGGGTTCAGCAGCCCCCCCCCCCCCCGGGCCCAGCGCTCCCTAATTACCCCCAGGCGCTGCTGCTTCAGCACATGTTCTGGACTGTCTGGTCCTGCCACAGCCGTGATCTCAATGTGTGTGTGTGTGTGTGTGTGTGTGTGTGTGTGTGTGTGTGTGTGGGTGAAGGACATAGACAGATGGGAGACTATGGGGACCACTGGTCAGGACCATCTGGGTCCTCAGAAACATAAAACAGAGAAAGGGCATGGCTTTGGATAGGCCCTAATCCCTAATCTGGCAATCATAATGTACTTACTTATCAGGTTGAAGGAGGAGATGCGTACGTGTGAAGAAGACCTTCTTTAGATCTTCAAAGGGTTCCTCACACTTGCACATTTTTGCTATAAATACGGTTCCGGTTGGCTTAAAGGCCACAAGGCATCATTTTTGAGCTTGTCAGTCAAGTGCAGGTTGAGCAGCCTATTGTGCGTCCATCAAACCAATCCGGGGCAGATCTAGATCTGCAAGGTATTCCTCAACCCGCAGTTCAGCAGTGCCAAGTCCAACTGTGAGCGCAACCAGCAGAGTCCGCATGAACCGACATTCTTGTACTGCGGGTGAACTTTTCTACGACGAGGGGAGGAAGTATTAATGATTGTGGAGGGAGGGGAGGGTGCTCATCAGGCTTAATGATGGAGAAAATCCCCCAATTAGAGCCTTTTCCTGCAGGCCAGGATGAGTTCAGCGCAGGGATTAGGACTCAGGCCGGGACCCAGCAGCCACTGTCCACTGGACACATTGGCATGACGGCCAGGCCAAGGCTGAGTGTAGGCATGCGTTCAGCTGCGGTGGCACAAAGGAACCATGGGAAAAGAGCAGCCCATCTACTGAAAAAAAGAGCTTTTGTTGGGAATGATGGCTGAATCTGATTTCTTTTTTTTTCTTCTATTTATTCAACCAGTCAACCAGGCTTCTGAAATATCTTTTATATGAATAAACTACATACAGGAAATCTAGAGCGTCTAGAGATGTCCAGCTGACATTTGTAAAGCCTTTATTTAATAATTTAATCATTTATAGTTTCTTAATCTTGTTTGTTAGACAATTATAAAATATAAATATGTGCAAGATCCTAAAAAGATTCATTCAGTTGCATGAACAAAGCCAATATTAGTGTCAGAACTGGTATTAGGATAGGTGAACACGGCATCAGTGCATCACTAATCAAAAACATCTCCAAATCAAGACCATGACTATGTCTCATCCATCTAACCAACGTGCCTGGTCATGAACAATGACTTAAAAAAATGTCTTACAGATGTCTTCAGTCACACATCTGGCAGCCCGAGGCGGTACACAAACCTCAGGCTAATCCTTGACCTCAGTCAGTAAGAAGATTGTCGCTGAGCAATGATGGCATTGTCCTCTCATGGTACTCTTGTGCTACTTCTTGTGCTTCGTCTCCTTCATGACAGCTCTACCTTCTGTTGACCCTCAGTGTTATAGTTGAATGTATAAAAAAATTGGTTCAGGTTGCAGGTCATCTGTAGCTAAAAGAAGATGAGTTAGATGAGTCCAGAATGATGGACTAGTTGTATAATATCTATGGAAAGGCACTGACCAATAGAACAGGATGCTCTGGAACAGCCTCACATGGGCCTAAAGTCACTGTGCCCAAGCCCAAGTGTTGCCTAGAGGGGTTTAAAGCTCCCAGCATTGGGCTGTGGAACAGTGGACCTGTGTTCTGCGGAGTGACAGAGCTCAATCCAGTAGCTTTGGGATGAGTTGAAGTAGCAGAACTAATCATCCAACCTGACCTCATTGATGCTCTCATGCAAGCAAATCTTCCTTACAGCAATTCTTTCCCAGAAGAGTAGAAGCTGTAAGGGGGACAAACTACCTATTCATACCCTTGATTTCAGAAGAAATGCTGGGTGTGCAGGTGTCTACAAACTTTTGGACATGTTTGATACATCAAAACAAACACAGTTGTTTTGCACTGTTTAAACCTGTATGTGGTGTGTAGGCCCAACCACGGAACCATACAGAACCCTTGCTGAGATTGACAATAGATACATGGGAGTGTGATGAACATTGTAAAGATCTGAAGAACCTTCGCTTGATGTATGGATCCATTTACATTTCCTGCATTTAGCTGACTCTCTTATCCAGAGCCACTTACAAGGTTACTCGTATTACAGAGGTGGGCCAATGTAGTGTTAGGAGTCTTGCCCAAGGACTTAGGACTTATTGATGTAGCGCAGCATAGTCACCCAGACTGGGAATCGAATCCTGGTCTCACACATGGTGTGGTAGCTCAGTAGCAGGTAGTGGTGTTATCTATTGCTCCACACCAACCAATATAAAGACCCAAGAACCCAAAGGATCCAAAGACCCAAGATGAAGCACCACGGGGTCGTCCCGTGCTCGCTAAATGCTGCAGGAGGCCCAAGTAACAGGCCAACAGTAACAGAGTTACTCATTCACACACACTCACCTTCTCCACACCACACTCCACAGCTGCTGATGAACAGAAACTACCGTGGCGTAGCTGGGAAAAATCCCTGCCGTCTGATCACGGAGATTAGTAGAGCGAAAATTGAGGAGGAGGGGGGTGGGGGTGGTGGTGGTGGTAATGGTTTACTTCATGAATCACTCATGAATCCCCCACAGACTGCTTGTATTCATTAAGAACAATTAAATCTCTAACGACTAATTAATTGCGTAATCTATTATTTGGCTCCCTTCTTTGTGGCCTCCGCTGGGGCCCAGGCTGGAGTTAACAGGCTGATTGGGATGACGCGTTCCGCAGGGCGGATAATAAGGGAAAGGAGCGGAATTAATTGGGTTTGATTAAGAGAGCTTTTCAATGGGACAGAGCTTTTTCGCATGACATAAGTGGAGGTCAGCGAGGGAGAGGGCGGTGGAGGTGCTGGATTTGTGGGCTGGCGCCAGTTTTTCGTGGCCCCGTTTTCTCCTGTCCTCTCTTGTAAACAGCAGAGCTAGATTAGATTAAAATGACCACGTCTTGAAGGAGCAACAGTAGTTGGATTAAAGGGCCCATGAATATTTCATTTTTTAAGATCCACTTATGATGTTGGTGTGGATCTACAGTATGCACTAAAACAGTCCTAATTCTTTCTTAGAAGTTGGAAAAGCACATTTTTTTGTCTTTATTTCTTATTATATAATTATACATGCTGTTAATTAGTGTGCTGTTACTGTACCTTTAAGACCTATATATGTAAATGTAAGTGTTCTGATTGGCTGCCCAGTGTTTCTTTAAAAATCAGCCTGGTTTGAAACCCTAACCTAAATGTGAACAGGTGGAGACAAACCTCAGTAGGCCCACCAGGCAAATTTATGTAAATGAGCTTATGTAAATGACATCACACAAACAATAATTTCAGTTTCCGAATATGGACTGGAATTAGGTTCACATGCTGGCCCATCACCACAGTTTTAGACTGTATTATACATAGCCTGTTTACAAACAGTGCACAGGTCATTCCAGGTCATTTTTCTCCTTGGATAAAGAAAGGCCTGTGCTGGCTAAGACTTAAGCATTGCATCAGACTGATGGAACTGGTCAGTGCAGGTGTGTCTGTAATCTAGCTGACTGGTGATCTGCGGAGTGATGCGCGCACCCCTGCGACACTAAAATCAGAAATAGAAGCGGTCACCTTTTATGAACTGCAAGCGCATAAAACACGTATAACAAGATTACTGCTAAATCATCACAAACATGACGGGTGTGGAGGACTGGGACTTATTTCTGCTCCCTGTTAGTTCATGTATGCTGGTGAGGACTACTGGCTTCCAGACCAGGGTGTTGGCGCCACCTAGAGGTGCAGCTAGATAAGCACAGCTTCCTGCAATCCAGTTTTTCAGGTGTCCTTGTCAGCTTGCCATCTGCATTAGTCCTTGGGTCATTGCTTAAGGGTTGTTACTGTACTTGCTCAATGCTTGGATTTAGTTTGATGGCCCTTGCATGTCCAGACAATCATGGTGAAGCAAATACAATACAAATATATTAACATTAATAAAGTAGAATTTCACTAAAACTTTAAAACTATACTACTTGATTTGCTTAATTTGTGCAATTTGTCAAAAGTATACAGACATCATCATTTATGTAAGTAAATGTGAAAATGTACTTCATTTACTACATTTTATTTAAGTAAATGTGAAAAATTATTTAATTTACTTAATGTTTTTAAGTAAATGTGGAAAAAATAATGAAAAAGCAACTTTAACAAATAAATAATTTTTTTATTCCAGCGAATAATCAGTGGTAGTGTACCAGTCCTTGCATTAGTGTGCAATTTTATTTAGCATTGTCTATGTTGCAATAAAAACACAGTGCTGAAATGTGACTGGTTGATGGGACATTTCACTTGAGGTCTTTGCCAAGGACATCTTCATACTACCAATAGAGAGTCAGAATGGTACATATTTATACTTCTCATCCAATCACAGTCAAATTCACACTTTCTGGATGGCGTGATTTATAACATAAGATAATCCTTTATTAGTCCCACAGTGGGTAAATTCTCAGTGTCACAGCAGACAAGGGATAGCAAGACACTCAGATACAAAAATGTAGATAAATTATATATATATGTATATATATATATACAAAATAAATAATAATAAAAGTAAAAAAAAAGCAATAACAATATTAATATGTTATTTACAGATTATTTACAGATCTGAATAGGGTTGTTGTTTTGGTTTTTTTAACAATGACAAACTGGAATCAAAACAAAGGGAAATGAAATAGGAGTAACGGAGCTATTTTTAAAATTTACAGAGTAGAAGTAAAAAGTCCGCTGAAAAATAATTACTCCAGTAAAGTATAGATATAGTATAGATAAGTATAGATATAGAGCTTGTAGCTTGTTTGAATACTAATGATCAGTACTGCAGTTTCTCTAAACCAAAACCCTATGTGCTGAGCCGCCCCCTGCTGTCTGCTTGCTGCTGTTGCAGGTCCATTTATTGGACCCTGTTACCCTATGTTACCCCCCCCCCCCCCCCCCCAAACATTCTCCTGAACTCCTCCCTCCTAACCCCTGGTGTTTTCCCTCCTTACTGTTTCCCTCTCTCTCTTTCACATGTATTGAGATGCCCGTTTCCAGCTGTTCCACTCCGGTTCCGCCTGACCTGGCTCTCCCTTACCTCCTGCCCACTGTCCTGCTCTGGGGCCTCATCCTCAGCTCAATGCAGGACTTTATCATCCCCCTCACATTTTCATCTTGTTTGGCATGATGCCACATTTACCCTTTTATTTTTAATTCAGTTTAGTTTTATTTTTTTTATTCCTGTTTTGATTTTTATTATTATGATCTGGTGTCGACCAGAGTAGGACGGGTTCCCCTTTTGAGTCTTGGTTCCTCTCGACCCGAGGAAGTTTTTCCTTGCCACTGTTACCACTAGCTTGCACCCGGATCTCTGAAAAGCTGCTTATTAAAAAGCACAAATAAATAAAATTGAATTGAATTAAGCAAAACCATGAAAGAAAAGCCTTTGGTTTCAACCATGTAATAAAGATGGAACGGGAAGAACCTTTATATAGAGCGCGATTCTCTTAATACTCACACATCAGATAAACAGCTCAGTGAGATCTAGAGCCCGGATAAATACAGCCTCCACACGGCAGGGTTAGTTTAACACACAGTTACTACGACCCCCACCTCCCCCCCTCAAAGTAAACTACGAGAAACTACACATCCACTAGGGCTGGGCGATATGGTAAAAATACTATATCACGATACATGTAATCATAAACTACAAACATCAGTATCTACAGATTCTTATAATCTACTATTCAGATCCTCTCCTGTACTGAATTTATACAGTGATTTATACTCATCATCTGCTGCTCTTCATCTAATGAACCCAGTCTAATTACACTGTTAGTAATGAAGCCTGCAGCTGATCAGTGTTTATTAAGCACTAACAGTCTCCTCCATATGCTTAGAGATGTATATTATGTATCACGATAACATTTATCACGATACGATAAACATATCGTCATATTGCCCAGCTCTAACATCCACCCTCATATAAATTCACAACACTTCATTTTTTGGAGGTTTTTATGCAGAGATTTATGAAAACACACTACAGATGTCACATACATAAAATAAATCTCACTTTATCACACTGATATTTCATCTTCTACTTCTGCATTCAAAATACATTTGCCAACAACATCTTTTCACTAATAATATTAATCTTAATGCAGATTTTTTTCTGTATTTATGCTGGAGTGCTTGTGTGGTTCAAAAATATAGAATTGTCTGGCATGACCTTGGAACTGTTAGGACAATTATTGCTGGAAACAAAGTTCATGTTTTATTATAAAGCTAATATTAATTAAGATCAAATTATTGCAAAATCATTAAGAATATTAATAATTTCTATTATTATTGTGTTATTTTATATTCAATCACAGCTTACACAATATTATATATAAAAAAATACCAAAATATATTTTGGGAACAACAAGAATGTAAATAGAATAGATTTTTTATTTAGATCTGCCTCAAGATTTAAAAACCCCTTTTGAAAATATGATGAATTCTGGATATTCAAGTATAATAACTTTATCCCTGACGTCACAGAAATTCATCAGTAATTTCAGAAGCATTTATCATCTTTTTATTTTTGGGGATTCTCAGTTGCCTACTGATTATCCAAACCTGTGAGGGTTCACAAGCCAACTTATTACATCATTTTATACATCTATCTGCAGCCGAATTACTTCATTTACTGAAAATATAGAGATTCCAGAGGCTGGAACTGTAACGTAGGTTCAAGGTCGTACAGTGAAGTCCACAAGATCCTGTCCGTGCTGATCTGGAGAAGATGCTGGAGAAGATCTGCACCAAAATCCCCCTTAATGTTAAGTATGTAAGCTTGCATTACCATTGTGTGAACAACAGGAAAGGCTACATCCCTAACCCATCACCTTGTGTATGGATTTATGTCTGCGTAAGGCGCTTGGGTCAGCAAACGACTTTGGGCAGATATTGCAGGCGTACGGTTTCACACCTCTGTGGATGTTCTGGTGGAAATTCAGGGTTGCTTTTCGGGTGAAACTCTTCCCACACTGAGAGCATGTGTAGGGTCTCAGAGCAGCATGGGTTTTAATGTGAACTCTCAGTCTTTTCTCTGACATCACCCTTTTCCCGCAGATATTACAACTGATCTTGCTTTCTGCCTGCCTCTCATTATTGTGGGCAACAGCAGCAGTCACAGTGCCATCGATCTGTATGAAGGTACACTGTAAATCTGGTGTCTGTGGCAGGGACATATCATGCTGTAGCTGGTCTTTCCCCCTTTCTTCGTCTTCCTCGGCTCTGGTAGACTGAGCGTAGGGTACATAATGGGCGCTCAGGTCCTCCATGTCCTCCCGCAGTTCGTCCCGACCTGGAGAACTCTCCCCTTCCTCCTCGTAGTCTTCAATGGTGCAGTTGTTCCAGTTAAGCTGTGACCCAGATCCAGTCTTGTTCTCGGATTCAGACTTGAGGTCAGGACTGGGGTCAGAAAGCTGATCGTTTCTTTCTGCGCCTGTAGAACAATAAAAGAAACCATTCACTGGCAACAAACGTATACGTATACGTTTAGCTGGTTCTCAATGGTTCAGCAATGACTATCAGTGCTTTAGCCTGTGAGGACATACCTCTGAAGTCTCATGCACTGCCTGTGAGACTCGCACATTATTGGCAAATTTCACGGCCTCACACCAAAAACTTCAAAGGTCAGTGCATTCTCGAGGCATTGTGGTTCTCTATTCAACTGTACAGACTAACTGGAGCGATAGACTGATGGCATTTGTGATAAAACACACACACACACACACACACACACACACACACACACACATATCTACTAATACAATATGGCATTTGAGAAATATACACCCATCAGCCATAACATTAAAGGCTTAATATTGAGTAAGCCCCCCTCGTGCCACCTAAACAGCTCTGACCCATGGAGGCACAAGATCTTTAAAGGTGACCTGTGGTATCTGGCACCAAGACGTTAGCAGCAGATCCTTTAAGTCTTGTAAATTGTGTGGTGGGTCCTCCATGAGCATCCACGAGCCTTGAACACCCATGACCCTGTCGCCGGTTCACATTTTGGAGGTACTGACTACTGCATACACCACTGAACACCCCATAAGACCTGCCTGAGATTTTGGAGATTGTGGGACTGACCCAGTTAACAATCCCAGTTGTCAGGCCATCACTACCTCTTGGTGGGTGCTGTTGTATCCAGATAATCAATGCTGTTCGCTTTTAATGTTGTGGTTTTAATGTTGCTGCTGATTGGGGTATGTATTTGTGAAAGTCACTACAGTTATTATAGAATATATAATAATAATTATATATTTTTTGTATTCGTTTTTAATTTAATACACAATTATGTGTTTGCATATCCTTACCATCCACAGTGTTCTGCATGCAGGGTTGTGTAACACACATCTCCGTCACCTCCTCTTTAACTCCTGCAGACGCAGGCCTCTGCCTCTGCAGCACCACAAACAAACACACACAATAATATGCAATATTTTCCAAATTATTATATGATGTGAATCCCTAAATTACTGTATAAAATAATATTTATCAAATTTAAATGTATGTAAAACACATTTCCTTTGTTACCACATTGATATTATAGGAAAATCTGCCTAAAATCTGCCTAATTAAATTATTAAAAATTAAATATAAGCATTCAGCTTGTTTTAGTGTGAAATGCTCCGTTCTAGAAAAACTTACTGTGTCATAAAAGTTCATAGAGATAGTAAATAAAACCAGATGTCTGAAGGTACCTCACAGAAAGTTATTACATGGTTATTAAATGAAAACGCTGCCTGATGCCTGGGACACTGCCTGGTTTTTAAGGGGTCATAAAGGGAAAATTGTCCCCAAAGGAAAAAAAATCTTTCAGATTTGCCACAATTTTTACCACCATCAACATTACATAGAAAACTCAGAGGACAGGAGATGGGTTCACTGGTGGTTTTGGATAGTAAATAAAATGACTTTGTAGGACAGTCATGGCGCCCCCTGTTTCCTATCAGCACAACCGTAAACAAATCAGATGTGGCGGAGTTTCACACCGAACCCACTCTGAATGACTTCATTATTATTACTATTATTATTATTATTATTATTATAACTTAGTAACTAATCAATTTATGCAAAACCTGCTTTGAAATTCCCAGAATTTAATACATCCAATAGACCTTAGACAAGTCTTACCCGCTGACCACTTCTGACCGCTGCAGTATTAGTCCCCATACTGATAGTCTTTTGCTTAGAGTCTGAAATGAGAAAGCCAGCGGCACATTTAGAAACTTTAGCCTTCGGAATGATCATGATACCTGCAGAACCAAGTTAGAGAGGGGCGATATGTTAAAAATACTATATCACAATATTTAAGGACTTTTTTCATGATCCACGATATTTATCACAACACATATAACCACAGATTAAAAACATCAGTATCTGCAGATTCTTATAATCTACTATTCAGATCCTCTCCTGTACTGAATTTATACAGTGATTTATACTCAACATCTGCTGCTCTTCATCTAATGAACCCAGTCTAATCACACTGTTAGTAATGAAACCTGCAGCTGATCAGTAGATGTCTATTAAGCACTACCTCACCTCCATATGATTAGAAACGTGTATCACGATACGATACATACATTTGTCACAATACGATAAAATATTGTTATATTGCCCAGCTCTAATATCAAGGTACAAAAATCTTTTTTTTTAAATATATATATATACTTTTTAAATATTTATAGATACAGATCATCCTCTTTATTAAATTAATGTAACAATCCATCCCTCAATTTAATTAACATTTCCCTCATTGGAAGCTTTATTTAAAGCGAGGTTTAAATCATTTCTTATATATGAGGGAATAATTGAAGTCTCTATATATTACTTTTCTACCTTGACACTTGGACAACATGAATTATTTGAATATTGTAACATCATTCTAGTTATAATTATTAATTATTTTTATTATAACAGACCAAAGGAATACAACAGGTACCTCTATACATTTCTATGTCTCACAGCTCAGTGAGATGAGGGTTACCACTACACTTACAGAAATACCCTTAATTATAACTCATGCAGAGACCCTGCAGAGACCCTGCAAAGACCCTGCAGACTCAGGAGAGGGGCTGAGAAGTAAACGCAGGTGCAGGGTGCACCCCTGTAGCACTGACCGTGGGATTTTCCAGCCCCATCCTCTGCAACTCTGCCGTGTCTCTCCTTAGTCTTCAGGGGAACAGCTTCTGGATCAGCTGAACTGTTCGGCTCTGCGATGAAACTCTGCAACTGTCGTCTCAGCTCTTCGTTTTCAGACGTGCATCTCTCGATTTCCCTCTGCAGAGACGTGAAGACGCTGTCGGCTAGAGCGCAAATGTCCACCGCTGCAGTTTTCAGCAGCATGTCCAGAATAGCGGTGAGCTGGACATGGAAATATGTCTCTGCCATGGTTTAACTGGTAACTTCTCAACTCCGCTGCTAGCCTAATCCACTTCAGCCCTCTTTGTTTTTGCTCTTTGAAAATAATGGAGCAGGTCGCCACCAACTGGCGTGAACGGAAGATCTGGGGATCAGCGCAGTTTGCTCGCCAACTTAAAGGCCCGGCAATAAAAAGCTTTATTAGGATTACAGGACTTCTAGTCCTATAATATACATCACAGTTAGCTCTAATAACAGCAGAGTTAAAATCGTAGGAGTAAAAGCTGTGTATAGACAGTTTGCTCAGGGTTAGCTCTAGCATAGGTCCCTTGGTACGAAGCCCCTATAGATAGCCAGCTAGCTATCAAGGTAGAACAATAATAAATCATTAAAGATTTAATAAGTTGTTTATTCATTTTAACAAATCATACTTTATTTTCATAATTTAATTTAGTATTCCTACAGTTTATATAGATATATAGTGCTAGATATATAGCTAGATATACACTTTATTGATCACAAAAAAATTATTATTATTATTATATAGAGTTATTTAGCTATTAAATTAAGGAAAGGATCTGTCATTTGAGTGTCATCAGTTTATTAAATTGAGGGAATAATTTTAGTGCTAAATAAGGGAATTATGAGCGAATAGCGATGAGATAACGACTTGTTATCTAGCTAAATTGACCGAACGATTATTAAAATGAGGTAGATTTTTTAGGGGGCAGTTTATTAAGGAAAATGTTTGTTAATTCGAGGAAACAATTTATTAAATCGTAAAAGTTACGTTTCTGAATTTCTCCAAACATTAAATTGCGATTAAATTCTCCAAACATTATTTTTCTACCTTGCATTAGAAATAGGAAATACTATTTAATAAATAATAAATATAAAAAAAATAAGCTAAAATAAAGTATTTCACTTCTCACGTCTTCTGTTAACAAACCATCGCCCTTTATTAGGTCCTTTATTTTGAAAAACCACCGGACGCGGCCGGAAATCAACTCGGCTACTGGCGATGGTTTCACATTGCACCAAAAGAATATAATTTCCCTTGCAGCCGAGCTCTGTAAAGAGCTGTAGCGCTTATATTTCCATACCAAACTGTCAGACGCCGGATAAACGTTTGGTTTTGAACATCATGGATATCCCGACGCCTCCAGAAGGTGAGATATAAGCAGTAGATTGAGGGAGCTAACCAGCTAACAGCTAACCTGCCCCATTCTGAATGGCTCATGCTGCGTGCTAGCCGAGGAGCCACCATTCACCACTAAGAGCCCTGTAGGGCTGATATCAGGTGTTTTCATCTATTGCAGGTCACATTTTACTGCGTTTTATCGAAACCAAGTGCTTTACAACGTTTCAGTCAGGGATAGTTTGGGTTTATGTCTAAGACAAGTGCACAAGAGTGGTTCTAGCTGGCTGGCTAACTGAATGTAAGCCCATACTGGTCTCCTGCCTGCATTACAGCTAGCTAGCTAGTTGCTAATTAAATATTATTATTCATTATTTTTATTATTATTATTATTAGTTGTTGGTGCTCTGTTGAATTAGAGCTGGCTATTAAACTCAGTAATCACTAGTACAGATATTGATATGTAAACAGCCACTCACTAACCCCTTGCTGGCTGTTGTGGTGTTGTGTATAAGGTCTACCAGTGGTTCTCTTTCTTCTGTGCTTCATCATGCTTCAACATGCATCGTTAGCACCTGTTTTCAGGTGAGACGAGATGAGACATAAGATGAGCTGATCAGTCTAAATGGGTATATTAAAGTGAAAGGTTTTGTGATGGTTTATTTGGTGATCTTATGATGACAGGTTGCGTAGAAGTAACGGTAACTGAGGAAGTTTAGGGGACTGTCTCAGTACATATGACATCTAAGGTAAAGGTAAAGGTGCACGTATTTGTCACTGTACACTGTACAGCGAAATGGGTCCTCCGCATTTAACCCATCTGGTAGAACACACACTCACAGAGAGGGAGCAGAGAGGGTAAAGGGCCTTGCTCAAGGGCCCAACAGTGGCAGCTTGCCGAGCCCGGGAATCGAACCCACAACCCTGTTATCAATATCCCGGCGCTCTAACCGCTGAGCCACCACTGCCCTGCATGACATTTTACCTTTGTCAGACTCTATTTATTCTTTTTATGCACTCTTGGTCTAAATAGATTTATGAACATTGAGAATTGTCCAATCACAAATCTGTACAGGTCTGTGATCGGACAACTCTCCAACATAAAATAATAAAGCAAAATTGAATTGAGCGATAAATAGCCCTGGTTGTAAATGTTCTTGAGTGGACGTTTACCCTTTAAAAATATGAATATATCAGATTGGCCTGAGTATATGTAACAAACTAGTTATTACCCGCACCTGCCAAGAGTAGACACCTTTATTCACCATACTCAGCTGCACAGAGGCTGAACACTAAGGGCAAGTTTCCTAGTTCATGGATTAAGTCTAGTCTAGGACAATGGCGAATCACCCTTTTAACCTAAGATTCGTCTTAATCTTGGTCTGTTTGAGATTAATAACTTGAATGTCACTGTGAATTTTGAATATTTTTCTGTAGTGAATATGTTTTTGCTGTTAGAATTAGATGCTTGCTTCCTTAGGTTCTGGAGGACAGGAGTTTGTACCCATATTCATCCAGAACAATAGCACTCAAAGCTGTTTACACTGCAGATGGTTAACATGGATCATTGCATTGCTGCTCTCTAAATCTTCTATAATAATAATAATAATAATAATAAATTATAATTAGAATAAAATACAAATATCCAGTGATTTAGTATTACTGACTGTCCAGAACTAGTCAGTAGTTCAGATCAGCTGCGTTCTTCTCTAAAAATAGAGTATAATAACTGGTTTATCTCCATTGAGTACAGTGTGTGTGAAACGTAGAACAAAATTCAGAGCACTCAGTATTTTCTTCATTCTAACTGATCTTGTAAAACACACATACTGCTGCTAATGACTTTGTCTAATACTTTTGTCCTCTGTTTTGTTTTTGTTGTCCCAGACCAAGAGCTTCGCAATGTCATCGACAAACTGGCACAGTTCGTGGCCCGCAATGGGCCCGAGTTTGAAAAGATGACCATGGAGAAACAGAAGGATAATCCCAAATTCTCCTTTCTCTTCGGAGGGGATTACTTTGGATACTACAAGTATAAGCTTGCCATTGAGCAACAGCAGCGTATGTACACTGAACCATTCAGTGAACTTACCCTAGTGCAGGGGAAGGGACCTGACGGCCAGAGTCCAGCACAGTTTGATGCTGATTTGCCTAAG
The DNA here is from genome assembly GCF_030463535.1 of Salminus brasiliensis. Taxonomy (NCBI): domain Eukaryota; kingdom Metazoa; phylum Chordata; class Actinopteri; order Characiformes; family Bryconidae; genus Salminus; species Salminus brasiliensis. The sequence continues at coordinate 4,407,813 of NC_132894.1, read as the reverse complement.
TGTGCTTGATCAGGAAATGCACATACCTGTACTTTAACTGTGCTGGAATCCGGCCCTTCAGGACCCTAATTTATAGTTGTAGTAGCGTAGATTAGAAAATGAGCTAAACTTGTTTTCGTTGCAGCTTTTAATGCTTGGTTTTATATCGTATGATAGTTTTACTAACATAGCTTTTTACTGATGTAGCTTTGGAAATGAAAAGCTTAAAGAAATATAAAACTGATCTAGATTTACTCATCAGGTTTCCCACCCCAGTTGATTGTGTCTAAGTGCAGGAATGTGCAAATATGCTTTGTTTGTGTCTAAGGCATCCTTCTTTCCTCATAGATCCTACCTCTCATGATGATGAATATAAAATGGAAGGTATTTACTAGATTGACAATTGGACGCAATCTGTACTTACTATATGAACTTCGTACCTTGCCTGGTGTCATTGAGTATTTTTGCATCATCAGTGCTTAATGGCTCTTTCTCTTTACTTTTGTATTGAGCTTTGTCAGACGTTTTGTCTTATGTTTTGTCCAAGGTTGTGGGAAGAGAGCTTCTGTTGCTTGTGATAGAAGCAGCCTGTCCAGTAAATTCGTAAAATCCATTTAAACCCAAAACTGACTAAACAAAGCTGGGCAGATTTTTTATGATGAGAACGGAGACATTTCATCGTACTTTCCTTCGTTACTTGCTTGTGTCGTTATTTAATTTATTTGTATTATTATGATTTTAGGATTATGATTTTTAATATTCAATTCAATTGAATGACTCCAGTGAAGCCCCAATGCTCTCCACAGCTCAGTTTCCCCCTTTACAGAGTTTGTTCTAGTTTTTCATGGGCATTTTCTTTACACACTGAAAAACCAGGCAAACAAACCAGCATGTGTGAATACTGATGCATGCCTGCTGTTTAATAGCTCAACTGGATGGCTTTGCTTTGAGAATGCCCATATCCAACAAAGTCATTTCCTTCTTACAGTTGATTCTTCCAGTTTATGATTTTGGATGTTTCCATGGTTATTTCATGAGAATGTGTATTTTTATACTGTTCCTTCTTAAGGAAGATATGCAGGCTCCTTTTTTGTTTATTTATGGAAACGTATTGCTAAGGAACATTGGACGATCGCCTTTTTTATTTTATTTATTGCAGTGCTGTGCAAACCACCGGGCAAAGAAGTTCCAGATGTTCCACCCCCGATGTCCATGCTGCCACCTCCACCGATCCCCCCTAGTACACCATCAGTGGAGGAGCTCATTCAGCAGAGCCAGTGGAACCTCCAGCAGCAAGAACAGCACCTGAACAGCCTCAGACAGGTAGCTCCTCCTATCCTTTCGTTGTATTGGTCATTTCGACCACACAGGTTTTCCAACTCTTAAATGTGTGCGAATAGCAGTTGATCTCTGTATGATATGATGGGGAACTCTGCGGGTGAAGACATGCAGTAGAATAGAGATTTCAGATAAAAGGTAAACGTAAAAGTAAAGGTGCACGTATTTGTCACTGTACTATGTACAGCGAAATGTGTCCTCCGCATTTAACCCATCTTAACACACACACTAGTGAACTAGGGGCAGTGAGTACACACACACACCCAGAGCGGTGGGCAGCCAACTCCAGCTCCTGAGGAGCAGAGAGGGTAAAGGGCCTTGCTCAAGGGCCCAACAGTGGCAGCTTGCCGAGCCCGGGAATCGAACCCACAACCCTGTTACCCGGGCGCTCTAACCGCTGAGCCACCACTGCCCCAGATAATATTAAATATAAATAAAAAATCTAGTCAGTGTTTGGGTGGAGAAGAGCTGAGGTTGGGTAGGGAAGGATGGGGATGTGCAGGTTGTTGTAGTGTGTAGAGCTAATATATAATTTATATAATAACTATGTAGTTTTTAAAGAAGGGTGCCATAGCATGGCTGATCCTGTTCTCTGACCTCAACTTTTTAAGATGGGATGTAATTTTGTTGAGAATTTCATTGTACTGTAATGACAGTAAAGGTATTAAACTTAAACCCCTGGTAAGAAACATGCTCTGTGCAAAGATGCCATCCAGAAGGTTACATTTCTATATCTATTTTTTTTCCTCCAGGAGCAGGTTACTGCAGCCATCGCATTGGCTATGGAGCAGCAGACCCAGAAAATGCTGGTGGAGACACAGCTGGACATGACCGAGTTAGACAGCCTCCTTCAGCCAATCATCGACACCTGTACTAAGGATGCTATTTCAGTGAGTAGCAAAGAGACACGAGTGAAAAAAGAAGTGTTTGTGTTCAGTAATGTAGTGCTTAATCTGAGCGATTTGCTTCTGTTCTTTTTCCAGGCTGGAAAAAACTGGATGTTCAACAACGCTAAATCCCCACAGCACTGTGAGTTGATGACCTCACACCTGCGCAACCGCATTACTGCAGAGTCGGCACATTTCGAGCTCCGCCTACACCTTATCTATCTCATGAATGACGTCCTACATCACTGGTACTTTTTTAAGACCTCAGTAAAATGCAGTAGAATTGTTGCAGTGAACTTGAGTTGTAGTATTGACTTGTGTTGTTATGGTCTCACAGCCAGAGGAAGAATCAGAGGGATCTGCTGGCCGCCCTGCAGAAAGTAGTGGTGCCCATCTACTGCACCAGCTTCCTGGCTGTGGAGGAAGACAAGCAGCAGAAAATTACACGAGTATGTTTGCTCATGAGACACAAACTACAAGCACAGCGCTGTAGGGAGGCAAAACATGTAGTTGTAAATAGCCCTTGCACTCTTGTTTGTCTTAAATTTAAATAAATATATATATATATATATATATATATATATATATATATATATATATATATATATATATATATATATATGTATATGTATATGCTGTATGTCCAAATATTTGTGACACCTCTTCTAGTGAATGCATTCAGCTACTTTCAACTGCACTCATTGCTGAGACAGATGTGCAAATGCACCACACAGCTTGTCTAGTCTCTGTAGAGAAGCAGTGGCAATACAATAGGACTTTCTAATTAACCTGAACCTATTATCATCATGCTTAATGCCAGGCATGACCTTAGGCATGTCCCTAATGTAGAGACAGTTACTCCAACAACAGCAGGATAAACTCTTCTTTCTTTTTTTATTTTTGGAAGAAACAATGAATTAGGTGTCCCAATACTTTTGTCCTTGTAATGTATATCAGTATGATCAAATAGTCATTTGCTGTTTCATGGTATGTTCAACTGTTACAACTGAAGACATAAATTTTTACCTTTTTAACACACTTTTTCAGTTGCTTCAGCTGTGGGAGAAGAACGGTTACTTTGATGACGTCACCATTCAGCAGCTCCAGAGTCCTGCCCTGGGCCTGGGACAGTATCAGGTACGTTTATCAACAAAAAGCTCATTCTGTATTATAGCTTATTTCAGCCCTTTTAGGGCCGGCCTGGTATTATAGCAGCCATAATAACGGTAAATGTATTCACAGTAATATTTGTTTGTTCATCTTTAGTGTAACTTTATAATAGTAATAATAGAAGCATTAAATTATACATTTTTAATAATGCATCTTAATACCAGAGAAACATCGCCTGACTCACATTTTATGGTGTATTTATGGTGCTGTTTGTCGTTTTTAACTAAAGCTAAATGCTCTGCACTCTCTAGGCATCTCTGATTACAGAATATGCTGGAGTGGTGCAGCCTGTGCAGCTGGCCTTTCAGCAGCAGATCCAATCACTGAAGACACAGCACGAGGAGTTTGTGGCCAACCTGAAGCAGCAGCAAAGCGTTGCTGCAGCAGCCGCAGCCGCCGCCGTCAGCCAGTTAGCTCCACCAGAGGCTGAAGTTAAAGTGACTCAGCCACCAATGACTCCTCAGTCTGGTGAGTAGATGCTGTTCTAGTATAGGTGGACTCAAAAAAAAAAAAAAAAAGTTCCAGTGGTTTGCAGTGTCTGTGTTAATTACTATAAATGGAATTATTATAAAAGGTCAATATTTAAATACAGATGCATAAATGCATACTCTTATCCTACATGTTTCATGATTAATTATTAACAGAAGTGAAGCCTCCAATGGCCGGCCCTCCTCCTGGAGACTATGATGGTGCTCAGACAAGGCCAACAGACTCCAATAGCTCTGCACCCCCAGACATTCCCTCCACCAAGCCTGGCTGGTTTGACCCTCAGCACAACATGCCGTCCTGGAACCCACAGCAGCCAGTGAGTGTGATCCTCTAAATATGAAAGTGTAATGCAGTGTCAATTGAAACTAAGGGAATTAAAAAAAGGTGATTTTATTTAGTTATTTATTTTTTTAATGCTGATTTTAAAGGTAAAAAGTGTATTAATAAATTTGTATTAATAATGTTTGGTAGTTTAAAGGGTTTTTTTTTTTTAGAGGATCATGATCATGCTCTTACTCCAAAAGTGAATTTATTAGGCACTTGGTGTAGAAACATGCTGCTTTTTGTATTATAATGGTATTTTATGTTAACACCCTTAAAATCAGGAGACACTGCTAGAAGATTGACTTTTTGGAGCATTTTTAGTTTCCCTAACTTCACTGTTCTTCCCGCAGCCACCATTTGACCCCAGTCAAGCACCCCCTCCTTGCCCACCCTGGAACAGCCATGAAGGCATGTGGAATGAGCAAAGGGACCCCAACTGGAGTAGCCCTCGGGAGGGAGGCCCCGGAGGCCCGGGAGGTCCAGGAGGCCCAGGAGGCCCTGGTGGGCCCGGAGGTCCTGGTGGCCCTTGGGGTGGCCAGAACGAGCCCCCTCCATCTTGGAGCGGGCAGTTTGATCAGCCGCCCTGGAGCAACCAGCCAGACCAGCCTCCTTGGAGTCAGAGGGAGCCTCCTTTCCGCATGCAGCGGCCGCCGCACTTCCGCGGACCCTTCCCGCCCCACCAGCAGCCGCCCCCCTTCAATCAGCCACCACCACCACACAACTTTAACCGTTTCCCGCCTCGCTTCATGCAAGACGACTTTCCACCGCGACACCATTTCGAGCGCCCGCCGTATCCGCCGCATCGCTTCGACTACCCACAGGGGGATTTTCCGGGAGGTGAGGATGTGATTTCTAAATCAGGTTCAGGGTGTTTTGCTAGGTCTCTAAATGCATATTAGGCTTAAAAGTGTCATTATAATACTAATGATTGTATGCACCCTTCTTAGAAATGGGTCCTCCCCACCACCACCCAAACCAGAGAATTCCTCCACCAGCAATGGCTGAACATCCTCCATGGGGTAGTAACCAGCACCCTGACTTTGGACCTCCACCCCATGGGTTTAACGGCCAATCCCCGCATATGAGGCGCCAAACTCCCTCTCACGTGAACCAGGACGACCCTAGTCTGGTTCCCAATGTGCCGTACTTCGACTTGCCAGCAGGTCTCATGGCCCCTCTGGTGAAAGTAAGTTCTCAGACCTAGTGTTGCTGCTATCCACTCAGTATAGTTACCTGAACATTAAAGCTAAATTCCATCATTTTTGTTAACATATTTTATTGTTTGCTTCTCATCTAGCTGGAAGATCATGACTACAAGCCTCTGGACCCCAAAGACATCCGTCTGCCTCCCCCCATGCCCCCCAGTGAACGATTACTGGCTGCAGTGGAGGCTTTCTACAGTCCTCCTTCACATGACAGACCAAGAAACAGGTCATCTTCACACATAAATAAATACACCTTTTCACACAGCGGGTTTGTTTTATTTCTCAGGCATGAATAAAAAGTCCTGCTGCTGGGGTTTAGCTTTATCTAGCACAGCACATGTATAAACAAATGATCCCCTGTGTGGAGGATTTTTAGTCTGCATTGCTTACTTTTTATATTCAGCTTTGACAAGGTATGTCGGACAAATCACAAGGGGGCCAGATTCACAGAAGCTTTCCTAAGAAAAGGTTAAGGATTTAAGGATAAACTCTATTAAATTCATAACAATCTTAAAACAATCCTAAGAAGTTCTCCAATGTTCTGTTAAAGCCTTAAGATCTTAAGACACTCATCTTTTTCTTATTTACGCCAATTGTAACATAGACTTTTATGCTGAACTTCACCCATTATCAAAAACAATGTAAAGTAACATTTTTAATTTTGCAATGTTCAGGTAAACACATGCGTTAGAGAGCAAAATGTAGGAAAAACAGAACAAACTCCATGTTTAGTCCTAATAAATTAGACATTCATTTTAATAATTCAACCATTTAAACTAATCATTTTAGAGGCTTACCTATTAAACTCTAAGACAAGTGTGAGGCTCTCAGAACATTAAGAAAATACTTGATTAGTTTTTTTGAGAATTATTCAAGTAAAAAGTTAAGAAGAAAAACTTGAGCATTCTTAAGAAGATTGATTCAGATAGTTTCTTTTAAATTAAGCAATGAAGTTAAGATATAAAAAGCACATCTAAGAAGAGTTTCTTTCTTAAGACACTTGTGAATCTGCCCCCAGACTTGCTCTTTAAATCCTTGCTGTTTGTTGTGATTTTAGTGAGGGCTGGGAACAGAACGGTCTGTACGAGTTCTTCAGAGCCAAGATGAGGGCAAGGAGGAGAAAGGACCAAGAAAAACGTAACAGGTGGGTGTGTATTTGTGCACATTTGTGTTTTGACTTCTAAGTTAATAATTCTTTTTTTTTAAATTACATTTAAATGAAAGTCTGTTTCTTTAATATGCATAATTAGATTAGTATGCATTAACATGATTGCTTGCATGTCTGTCTTGTCACAGCACGCGTGGTAGCCGCTCCCGCAGTCGTTCCCGCAGTCGTGGAAGGTCGACATCTCGTTCCAGTTCCAGGTCCTCCAAGTCCTCCCGCTCCAGGTCATCCAGGTCTCGATCTCGGTCCCACTCCTACTCCAGATCACGCTCCAGGTACCACCGCATCGTCTACACTAATGCTGTTCTGGCTTTCACTTGCCTTTATGATTTTTAGGAATGCACAGTAGTGCAGTATAACTGTCCAGTTACCACCATCGCTATCAACTAGGCACTAGGATTGTGCCAGTATTTAATGTTGAGAGCTTTAAGGACTGATGGTTGTAAATGAACAAAATCTAGGACAATTATGGTGCATAAACTATATAGAGCAATACTGATCATCAGAATTTCCTTATAAAGCCTAATGGCATGCTATGATTTCCTGTACAGTTAGAGCAGTTAGTGGGTGTGACTAAATTTCCCCTTTTCCCTCTTTCAGGAGCAGGAGTCGCTCCAGATCAAGGTCCAGAAGTCGCTCCCGCTCCAGGTCAAGATCTAGGTCACGCTCACCCGACCGGAGGCGACATGCTGCAAAGTCCCGCAGTCCCACACCACCGTGAGTGTAGCTGTCCACTTGCTCACAAATTTTAGAAAACCTAAAACCACGTGTAAGAGATGAGCTAAAGGTTACGAGGACATTGTTGTCTGCAGCTCCACGTCTGGATTGGGCTCCGGGCCCTCAGCTCTGCCTCCTGATCTCAGACTGGGAGAAGAAAACAAGGGCCATCAGATGCTGATGAAGATGGGTAGGTCTTTCAGCAATCTTTGTGTGTAGATTTAAAGCTTTCTATGAACAGGACCGTGTGTGTGTGTGTGTGTGTGTGCCTGGATTCTTCAAAACACCTGTGATTACACGGTGTGTTCCATAGCAGGACAGCATTTGTGATTGGTTAGATGGCTCATTTGCATATTAAAGTGTTCCACAATGCCCAGTGCTGTGGTATGATTGACAACCTACAATCACCTTTACATCTTGTATGGCTTTGAGCTCTGTGTTTGACCTTTGAGATAAGAGCAGGATGGAGTGTTTTTGTGTGACCTGGACTTAACTATGTACAGGATGGAGCGGCTCTGGCGGCCTCGGGGCGAAAGAGCAAGGCATTCAGGATCCCATCAAAGGGGGCGATGTGCGAGACAAGTGGGATCAGTACAAGGGTGTTGGAGTGACACTGGATGACCCATATGTGAATTATCGGAGAAATAAAAGCTACAATTTTGTCGCAAGGATGAAGGCCAGAGAGAAAGGTAATGTTTGCACTCGGTGTCTCTCTCAGTAGCTCAGATACACACAAGCAGAGCATAGATACTATAAATGATAAGTAAAACTTGTATAATAAACTATATATATTTTTCTATATGAAGATTTTAAGTGTGATTTGATCATTGATAATAAATATCTGTACCTGCTTATTGGTACAGGTAAATGGTCCATCGTAAGCTACTAGTCATAAGTGACTGTAACTTCCTTTTCATAATAAAATGAATCTTCCCTATCTCTCATTCAATTTCAGTGAGTCGGGATCCCCAGGAGGCCCCAACTACAGAATGATTCTTCCTAACAGTGTCTTTATTTAGTTTTTTTTGTTTTTAAGAACTAAACCCCTTGCTTAGATGTCTTTCACTTGTTTTGAAAGTTGTTTTTGCGTTTGGTTCCTTTTATTGTAATAAATCAAACTGTCATGTCCTGTTGTAGTTCAAACGTGGTATCAAAGTCCTTGCAGTTGAAATTAGCCTAGATTTAATACTCAGCACAAGACAATAAAGACCTTTTAAACATGTAATGATGCTTTTTGCGACTGTTAAATCTATTGTTTATCTTTTGTAAGTCCCATAGATGGCAATAAATGGTTTATTATTATGCTATTACACTGCACAAAAACAGTTATTTCATTTGTTAATTTTCATACACACTTTTTATTTGAATGCATATTAAATACTATAAAAATATCTTGATCACAGTCAGGTTTACAAATACATTAAAAAGACCGTAAGTAGTACCAGCTCCAATAATCCTCCCATTTTGCATCCTTTGCATGCCAGAAAGGGCACTTGTGCTGAGAGGTCCAGTGATTCTGTATCTATACTTTAAATGTAGTGATATTCCTTCATCTCCCTCAAAACCTCCTCCAGAGCATCTTCCACAGTCAGCTTGGGTGATTTGTTGCAGCGAATGAACTGAGAAAGAAAGTTCTTGAGTATGAATATCTCCCTCTCTGACAATTATATTAATGTTAAAAATAAACCAAATTTTAGAAATAAGTAATTAACAGACATTAAAGTAAAATATTTAAATATATATATATATGAGAGAGAGAGAGAGAAATAAATCTCTCTCTCTCTCTCTCTCTCTCTATATATATATATATATATTTTTTTTTTTTTTTACATTAATCAGCTAATTACTTATTTCTCAAATTAACTAATATAAGTAATTAGCTGACATTAACATACAATATTTAAATCTATGGTCATATATATATATATATATATATATATAATGACCATAGATTAAAATATTTTATGTTAATGTCACTAATGTTAACTTATATATATAATTTTCTCTCCCCACTTTCTACCTCTTTTGTGTCCTCCAGCGTTGTGTATGTGTAGTTAGCAGGGCCCAGAGATTCCACCATAGCATGGTGCAGATGTCTGCTGGACTCGATGAAGCTCCTGGTTAGGGCTAGCTGCTGTCTCAGCATGTCATTCAGAGCAAACACAGCAGGGCTGTATGCAGATAAAGCTGCCGGACATAAGAGGACGCAGGTGTTCAGCTTTCAGCTTGGGAAACACCACAGTGATGACTGCAGCAAAACATTTAGCAGCCACATTTAGCTGGAATTTAAGGCCTGCTTAGAATGCACACATTTATATAGTGCCCTATTAAAGCACAGCTGAATCACATGCTACATTGGTTTTTGCTACAGATGTAGTGCAATAGTATGCATAGATTAAACTGTATTTCCAGCAGTGTCAACAGGCCGCGATGTGGGTTTTCTTACCTTCCACTGCTTCTGCGCTGACTGTGTGGCTGGCCACAGGGGTTGGATCCACATAGGACATTCCTAACGACGGACCCAGTACTGCTGGCCCTGTAGGGGAACAGCCAGGATTCACGTTCCATTAATAGTCTGTGATGGATTATGATTGTATATAACTGAGCTGTGTTTATTAGGTATACCACTCATTGGTCTTGGTCCGTGAAACACCTGTCCCAGCTCAACACCAACTAATATCAAACAACAATGCCATTATTGTGATGAGATGAGTCTACCAACCAACTAATACACTATATGGACAAAAGTATTGGGACACGTGCTCATTCGTTGTTGCGTGTTTTTTTTAAAAAAATTTTTATCAAGGGTACTGAAAAGAGTTTATCCTGCTTTTGTTGGAGTAACTGTCTCCACTGCCAAGGAAGAAGGCTTTCTACTAGATTTAAGTATTGGATGGAGCACCACCATCATTCTAGTGAACACAGTCCCACTGCTCCACAGCTCAATGCTGGGGGGCTTTATATCCCTCTAGCCCACGCCTGGCATTAGGTAGCATGGTGCCAATAGGTTGATGTTTATCTGCTCCAGAGAGTCCTATTCTATTGGCAGTACTTCTTTACGGGGATTAGACAATCTGTGTGTGTGCATTTGCACATCTGTGTCAGCAATGGGTACAACTTAAAGAAGCTGAATGCATTCATTAGAAGGGGTGTCCACTAACTTTAGGACATACAGTATTATTCCTCTTTGAATTGATAAATAAACATCGACTCACCAGTGGACCATGTATAAGTTAGCCCATCCCTTTGCGTCTGCACTGTAGCGTCCTTCACAGGCCGTCTGGCACTCGGAGTCTGCGGCTCACTCTGAATAATGGTGTCGTCACTGGAGTATGAATTAGAGCGAGAGCTTTTACTGCGGCTAAAAGAAGACTCAGACTGACTGTACCGGAGACTTCTCGACTCTGGTGGCTCTTCTGAGAGTGTGTGGTCATCATCAGTGTATGACCGAGACTGAGAATCAGTAGCTATGGATGAATACTTTTCTCCATCTGAGAAATGCTCAGAGATCTCATTGGCACTCACAGCCGACTCAGTTGGGATCTCACTCTCAAAGTCACTCTCGTACTGTGGGGAAGCCTCCTCGCGTGCATGTCTGTCTTTAAGTGAGGTTTCATTAGCTGATGAAGGGCTGAGCTTCCTAAATCCAGAGGGGCTTTCTTTAGTCTGTAGATTAACAAGCATAGACACACCAGAATAGACACATAGACAGATTTAGACAAGAGGAAATGTAGCTGTAGCAAAAACTCTGGTACCATTTTTACATTGTATTAATATTTGTTTTACCATAGATGCCTCATAGATGCCTCATAGATGCTCACCTAACATTCAATTAAATATCTTATTTAATGCAACTAAACTCTACATTGAATGTAAATGGACGTCTTTTGAATTTAGCTCTACAGCAAACCCTAAGTTCAGTTGCATTTAACAGATATTCAGTTGAGTGTTACTGATACCAAATGCTTATATTCAGACTGTCAATTACTGTCATTTTCTATACTATACAGTCACGTGAAAATAGAGGACACCCCATGAAAACCCTGGTCAAACATATTTAAACATATGGACATTTGTCATGTCTATATGAACACGTCTTTAAATAATTGGTCAAATTGTATTTATTACAAATAAAAATATAGAACCCTGCCATATTTTTTACTACATGTCTTAAAATCTGTAAAATTAGAATCAGAACATCAGCTGCAGATGATCAGAACATGGTTAGAGAGGATTCTGGAGGAGCCTGTCTTATTTAAACCTCAGACATTAAGTCTGGTTTGGTCTTGAATGTCAAAGAGAGTGGTATCACTATCTCTCAGTATTGTTAAAAAGAAGATCAAATGTCCATGTTTGAGTGTGTTAAAGACAAAGGCTTTAATGGGGTGTCCTACTTCAAAAATCAATTTGTAATATTTTTAGAAATTCACTTGTTTACCTTTTGTTGTGATACTTCAGCTGCACCAGTAGTAACTGGGGCCAGATCATCCAGTGTCATGATGTTGAATTTGAAATCTGTAGGGAAAAAAATGTCATTTAATAAACATTCAATTCAGCAGACTAACAATGTACATTACAAATTACTAGTCCTGGTAGGGTCCTGTAGGGCTAGTTATAATTACATAATAAGCTGAATGAAGAGCTTTAGAGCAAGTTTAGGTTTAGGGTTGAACTAGAGTAGAATCTATAAATGTACTCTATATGGACACAAATATTGGGGCACCTAAACATTACTTTTACAAGAGCTTTTATGGCATCCCATTCTACATCCACAGGCATTAATATGCAGTTACTAAGTCAGCCGAGCGTTGGAGACTTCTCAGCACTATGCTTAGAGCTCAGCACTTGGCCCTGACCCCGCTCTGTAACTTTACGTGGCCGGACACGTGGCCGGTAGGTGAGCTGGTATCAAAAATACCACTCACAACTGATGGTGGAATATCTAGGATGGAGGAAATTTCACCAGCTGACTTGTTGTTGTTGCAGCATCTGTGTCTCCTATTACATACAGAACCATGCTGGAGTTCAGTGAGCTCTTTAGACCCACCTATCCTTTCACTAATGTGTGTAAGAAAGGCAGACTGCGTGGCTATGTGCTTGATTATTATTATTTTTTTACACCCGTGGCAATGGGACTGAATGAAACCCCTGAATTCAATGCCTATTTTCATGGTGTGTCCAAACACTTTTGTCCATATATTGTCTCTTAAACCTTTCTCTTACCATCTGATGCCACGCTTTTCTCACTCAGTGTGTCGTCATCATTAGAAGCAACAGGGAAAAGCTCCTCCAGGGACTTGATCTCACTCCCGCCTGAAGCTGAGCTCAGGGACAGCAGGTTGACCTTAGGCCCTCTCGAGCCAGACCTGCTGGCCGAGAGGGCTTTAGGTGATGATGGTGGGGATGGAGAGGGACTGTAATGCTGATGTGCTGCGAATGCAGACGAAACAGGAGCAGTTTCTTTATGCTTCTCAGCAGATTGGAACGACGAGCTGGATGTTCTTCCGTTGTCTTTCCTGAATGTCTGTAAGTGCATGAGGGAGATAAGAGAAGAAATATTGTACCATATTGTAGCTGTCAAAACAAAACCTGTGTTCAATGTTCTAGATAATGTAAGCAGAAAGGGTGTAAATAAATAAAAACAATGAATGTAGTTAGTTTTGATATGAGAGTGATGATACAGAAGATGTGTGCAGTGTCCAGTGTCTTCAGCACTGCCATTATACCTTAGCAGCTGTTTGAGGACTTTGTCGCAGGACCCTGGTCAGGCTCCCATCTGGTGACTCAAATGATTCTCCCAGAAGCCTACGAATGTCTTCCTCGTCACTGTCCAGACCTTTTTCCATAAGTTGCGAGGCTTTATAATCGCCCAAGGGCGTTCCATCACGTTCCTTCAGCTCTGCAGTAGTGGACACTTTCTTTTTGAGAAATCGGCCGTCAGCCACACTCAGGTCACTGCTGGACCGGACGGACTCCGGTGGCAGTGAGAGCTCTGGGCCGGTTTCAGCATCAGGCTTTTTACTCTTCTGATTTCTGATCCGATCTTCAATTAATGCAAGTCTGCTCAGTGCCACACTTTGTGAGCTACGTTGAGGGACGAGCTTGAGTTCCCTTGCATCAGCAGGAGTCCTGCTAGGTGCAGATAACCGTCCATCTGCTGTGGCACTGCTGGCAGGCTTCTTCAGAAATCTACTCCCACCACCCAGGCCAAACTGCTCTGGCGGCTCTGCAACACGTGGAGGACCAGCATGGTGATCTCGGCCTTCACTCTCGGCATCTTCTGAGGAGAGGTCACTCAGGCCATGCAAAGGGGTCTGTCTGGCCTGTCCGGTGTTCGCCTGAGGGAATAAGACCATGTAGGGTAAAAGAAAACATTAGGAAATGATTGCTGCTACAGAGTAAAACCAAAAATCTTATATATTAGCTAGTTTAACCTGACTTACACTTCCCACATCTCTCCATACACTGTCCTTTGGTGTTCCCCTGGTGTTAACCCTCTGTCCAGAGAGCTGTGCCTTTGCTCTTTCCAGAGCTGCACTGCGAAAGCCCCCACGATTCCACATTGTAGACGCAGTTCATTCAAAATTAATGGCCCCCAATTAGCTACATAGAGTCCTTACTGTTCAGTAGCTGGCTAGTATACCTCACTTTTAGTGCAAAACAACAATGGACAGCCCCCAAATACCAATATAAACGCCTGTCATTGTCAATACATGCAGCTCTAATAACTCTGAGCAGGTTCGTCAGCCTCCTTTTCCAGAAAATACAGGTTAGCCACTAAGCTAGCTAGCACTAGCTAGCAAACCAGTGTAACCCATTGCTTTTGCCATTGACTGGCTAATGCTAACGCTAGCCAGCTAGTGCTAACACACATTAGTTTCGCAGCGACATTGTTTGCTAACATTTAAGCATAAATTCTAGCTATATATTTATAAACTAAGCTTAGTTAATTAATCTTAATTAAACTTGATAATTAAGCTAAAATTTGTGTTAAAGCCGAGATAGAAATCCCAAATCTTCGGTCGCCATAACGACCAACGCGTCCCGACAACGGAGGAGAAGTTTTGCAACACTCGCGTTGCCAGATTCGCGGAAACCCCCCGTTTGTGCTGCAATCCTATTAATACATCTATCTATCTATTTATTTATTTATTAATTTATTTATTTATCTGGTTTGTGTTTTAATATTTGTACGATATGTTAGCGCTTGCTCAAATGCTCTGTTAAACGACGCTTACTCTGGTGTTTTCCCAACCCATAAAGAGTTACAGTGGGTCAATCTGGCAACCCGATGTGGAACCGTATTCAGGAGCCGGGGTGGGGGGGGGGGTCAGGCAAAATACGGACACACGCGGTCACGTTAGGATATATAAGCGTCATAATAATAATATATATGTTTATTTTATATATAATGAATTATTTGCTTTAACTTGATGCCAGCTTTTTGCCGAGTGCTTACAAGGGGACTTTTATTGGTGTGGGTGTCACCCCTTAAATGGCAAGTGGTACGCGCCACAGCTGCAGTCTGCGCTTCAGTGTTTCTGGGTGTCTCCAGAAATCTGTGTTTCTTGCATGTTTTATGTAATGCACTTTAATCTGCACTTCAGTGTGCTAATAACAGGTGCTAATAAATACAGTAATAAATATATATAGATATATATATGTAACACATAAAAAAAAAAAATATATATATATATATCTATCTATCTATCTATCTATATATATATATATATATATATATATATATATATATATATATATATATATATATACATACATCTAGTTTATTATTGTTTATTATTATTATTATTATTTATTTATTGTAGTGACCCTAATTTAATTAAGTAAAAATAATACAAATAGATGCTCTGTCTTTGTTGCACAGTGTTTGCACATTGCTGCACTTCATGCAGTGTTGTATAGTGTTGTGTTGCTCCATGTTGCACCAAGGTCCTGAAGAATTTACATTTAATTAGAGATAAGATAAGATAGTCCATTATTAGTCCCACAGTGGGGAAATTCTCAGTGTCACAGCAGAAAGGGATAGCAAGACACTCAGTAACAAAAAAATGTAGATAAATAATTTACACTATATACACAATATAAATAAGAATGAAAAAAGCAATAGCAATATTATTTACAGGTTATTGCAAATGACTCTTAATTGCACATGTGGGAGGGGTGGGTGGGGTATTGCACATAGTATTTTTACATTTACTGTTTATGTTTACATTAGTATTTTAATTATTTATTGAAACTTGAGTGCTAATTAAAGAATTTTAATTAAAGCTGAAACAACAGTAAAAGACTCTTGACTCTTGACGTGACGTATTGCAGTGTTCAGTCTTTCCTGGAAGTGAAATAGGCCCTATCCACTATCCCTATCCGATCTCTCTGTTGGAGTCCTGTTCAGCAGACGGTGCACACCACACCAAAAGATTTCATTGCTAGGCCTAATTTGACCTCATTTAAGTGCTAATTAAGTGTAAACATTTCAATAAATAATTAAAATACTAATGTAAACATAAACTGTCTAGAATTACATTAAATACCATATTGCTGAAATACTCATTTTGTAATTAGGCATTTTTTTTATATTTGTAATAGGAGCACTGGATCAAGACATGTTTAACATTAAATCTCTGGAACTTCACTGAATCTTGGTCTGTGTAAGCCTCCATTGCTTTCTCACCTCATTAGCCTTGCAGCTCCAGCAGTTTATCAACCAAGGTGTGTTTGTTGTCTATAATATATTTTTTAAAAAGTTTAAGGATTCAAGGAGACTTTATTGTAATTCCATGTAATCACATGTGGTACACGGGGTGGAACGAAACTGAGATCTTAAGGTCCAAGTTACACCCAAAGAGCAATTATAAATACATAAAATACATATAATAATAATAATAATAATAATAATAATAATAATAATAATAATAATAATAATAAAAATCTAGAATATAGGACAGGTAAACATATAATTATATTATCTATTTAAAAAATATATTTGGAAAAAAATAATAAATTTATATATATATATATTTAATATGAACTATATTTAGACTACTCCTGTGCTCATCCTGATTTTAGACTGTATCTCCCTTCATGTGACACGGTAAGAAAATAGGAGATTTCAGATGCAGGGTAGCTGTGGTGCAAAATCCTGCACCCCCACAACAACCTGCACCCCAAAGACCCACTGGTAGATGTTTTGTCCGCCTGATTAAAAACAAACACATACAAACACGTTAGCACTTATGTCTTCTATAAGCCGCATTGTCTGCAATTAATTAAATCCAATTAAAATGATGATCTGCGTGTGCTGAACTCGATCGATTTAATACTGTTAAATAGTAGTTAGCTGGCTAACAGGCCAGCAAATGCCCGTTACATCCGTGGAAGTTGAACGCAGCGCTGCTGTAATATTTATTTCATTTCACGAGACACATTAAACTTAAACCTAAACCTAAACCTAAACTGTATGTTTATTCCAGCTAATTCCGCGCTGGTCCTTCAATTCATCCAATCAGATCGCGGCAGAAAAGCAAGGGGTGCAGAATCTGCGGAGAGGCGACTGGTCGCACAACACCCCGCCCTTGCGCCGACGTCAGAACTCGTGGTCTGATTTGATTGGCTGAGCTGCAGTCCAATGAGCCTCAGCCATCTGTGCAGGAACAGCAGAGCTCCGGGATCCTGCTGCACGTTTCAGCTCCTCCAGGCTCTTTTCTCTGATTAAAGACTCTGAATCAAGGCAGGAAACTAAGATCTGCATCTAAACACTTCAGAAAGGAGCAATTATGAGAATCGCCGTCGCGGTTTTCTCCCTGTTGGCAGTGGCGATCACTGCTAACGCCACTGTGTTCTTCAAAGAGCAGTTCCTGGACGGAGGTAAGTCATGTAAATACTGCAGACTGTAAATACTGTCCCAATTATTACAAGAAAAGAAAAGTTCATTATTAAATCTATTAGTTTGGGACTTTTATTACTTATTTTTATTACTAATGAGAAACTTCACATTCAAAGGGACTGTGCTTAAAATTAATAAATGGTGTATTATAGTAATAATACAGCAATTAATGAAAATAGATTGGATATAAGATGGTAATACATTCACTCATATTTAGCATTTCTAAAAGCATGATCATTATTATGTAGGTATAGTAAAAGTGTCTAAAGCATCAAACAACAATAAAGTTATTATAATGAATTATATATATATATATATATATATATATATATATATATATATATATATATATAGATATAGTTATATGTGTAAACGAACAGCTTCATGCACATAACAGGGTTGTGGGTTCGATACCCGGGCTCGGCAAGTTGCCACTGTTGGGCCCTTGAGCAAGGCCCTTTACCCTCTCTGCTCCCCAGGCGCTGGAGTTGGCTGCCCACCGCTCTGGGTGTGTGTGTACTCACTGCCCCTAGTTCACTAGTGTGTGTGTGTGTGTGTGTGTGTGTGTGTGTTCACTACCACAGATGGGTTAAATGCGGAGGACACATTTCGCTGTACAGTGATGAATATGTGCACCTTCACCTTTTTTACATTTATTTTCAATAATTACTTTTTAGCCTTTAATACAATGTAACTTTCTTTGTGCAGATTTTGTAAGTGTAGGATTTTACAGTACTCAAAAAACAAGAACAACAATATATATATATAGTAATATGAATAAATAGATATAAATAAATAGTAGATTCATAAGGTCTTAAAGCGTTTGACTGGAATAGTCAATCCTGATTCATTCACAGTGATGAAACTTCACTAGAAAGCATTTTTAATTATTACATTTCATTTCAAGAGTTACTACATTAAAGACTTTAAAAACAGTCATTCTGAAGTTGTAGGAGTGAGAAAAGGACAGATGGACATATTTATAATATTTCTCTTTGATCATGATTGTGCATATATATATATATAAACACCCTCCCAGATCATTGGGGATGTCTTGCCTGTTGCAGTTTCACTTTTCACTTTCATTTGTAAAAATAAAGCCAGATCAGGGTTGTTTATGGATGTGAGCTCAGACAATGTCAGGTGTTGTGCTTCTCTTTAGAGAAGGTCTGACAATATGACAATATAATATATATATATATATTTTTTACTGTTTCTTTCACTTCTAGATGGCTGGAAGAGTCGCTGGGTGGAATCCAAGCACAAATCAGACTACGGTCAATGGAAACTTTCAGCAGGAAAATTCTACGGCGATGCTGAACTCGACAAAGGTGAGGAAATGGAGTTTGTGTAAGCAAATATCTTAAGCTCATGCAAATTGATTCGAAGACAAAGGAGGAGAGCATCTGATTGTTTCAGCAGTCTCAACGTCTGTAGTCTATAGCCTACACTATGCCCTGTTCTTGATATTGATTGATGTGTTTTTTTCGCAAAGGTCTTCAGACAAGCCAGGACGCTCGCTTCTACGCCCTATCCAGTCGGTTTGAGCCCTTCAGCAATGAAGGTAAACCTCTAGTGATTCAGTTCACGGTGAAGCATGAGCAGAAGATCGACTGCGGTGGTGGATACGTCAAAATCTTCCCTGCTGACCTGGACCAGGCCGACATGCACGGAGACTCGCAGTATTACATCATGTTTGGTAAACTGCAGGTTTTGTTTTCTGTGAATTACTGAGTAATAAGGTTTATTATTTAATAAAAGTCACTGTTATTTGCTTCAGTAAGTGAATAACAGGGAAAAGTCGCAGAAAATATAAAATATTAATCTATAATAATTAAGAAATATCACTAAGTCTGTTTGTTACTGTTAGCTTCATCAATGCATTTTTAAAAAATTAGGAACTAATTGTTTTTACATTTCCACTTTCAATAGGCCCAGACATTTGTGGCTACAGCACCAAGAAAGTACATGTCATTTTCAACTACAAAGGCCAGAACCATCTGATCAAGAAAGACGTCCGCTGTAAAGTGAGTGATTAGTAGCTTTTCCTAAAATCAGTGCATTTTATTGGGGCTTTTTGCTGCCTTAGCTAGATCAGAGACATCCCTGATATTCATATTCACCTTCACTTTAAACCATAAGCACCCATTTAAAGCAGCTGTATGTAAAATGGGCATTTCTTGCTCCTGGGCTCCACCTACAGTCTGGAGGTGTAATTTGCATTTTGCATGTTGATGCTCCACTGACTGTAACGATGCCACTGCAGCCCAGAGCGCTGCTACTGCACTGTGGAAATTTGGCAGAGCTGTGCTATGAGACCTCTCTGCAGAACTGTCAGCGTAACACTGCAGAACCATAATGCAGAGTCATAATAGTGTAAAATCCTGTAGTATTACTCTACTGCCTCAGCCAACATGCTTCTCTACCTGTAGATGCTGCTTCTGGATCTCTCAGCTTGTCCATAAATGCATGTGTATAGCCATCCATGAGGGGGCGCTGTATTTACAACAGTGGAGTAAAAGTGAATTACACTTCCAAACAATAGGGGGGGCCCAGGAGCACAAAATACCAAAGCTCATATAAAGCTGCTTTAATGTAAGATGTCCCAAAGATCGTGAAAGGAATTGTTTAGGACGTGTTTCTGCTTTTTCCTTCAGGATGATGAGCACACACACCTGTACACCCTCATCCTCCACCCTGACCAAACATACGAGGTCAAAATCAACAACGAGAAAGTCGAGTCCGGCTCTCTGGAGGAAGACTGGGACTTCCTTCCTCCGAAAAAGATCAAGGATCCTGAGGCCAAGAAGCCGGAGGACTGGGATGACCGTGCTAAAATCGATGACCCTGAGGACACAAAGCCAGAGGTTCGTCTCATCCATCAGCTGTAATGGTTCACCTGTGTGTAGAGAGAGCCGTCCAGCTCTGAAAGGATTGTCTATACGTTGACCCTCTTATTCAGTTTACCTAAACACTGATTGGAGACCCTATTTTGTATTAGTCTTCAGTTTGGACACTGCATTAGCACAGATGAAGTTATAATTATCATATAACTATGAAGTTATAGTTATACATTATTATAATAACAGCTTAATTTACATATTTAGTCATTAGCATGTTTATATTAGGCTTGAACTTGCTTTTTGCAGATTTTGTAAGTATGCTTTTAAAGGCTTTAGGAAAATATAAATATGCAGAAATAAATTAGTGGTAGATCCATGTAGTTTATTGAGAATACCTCAAAACATACAATTTTATACTAAGGCATAGTAATAAACCAGTTACATGGCTCGTAATCCAAGGTGCAGTACATTCTTCCATTGACCAAACAATGCTAGCATGCATTTATAAACTTGTCAGAATTATTTTAAGTTAATTAAGAGCTGTTATTCAGAAGGAGTGAATGTCTGGATTCACGGGCAGCTCCTGACCAATTCAGAGGTAATCTGGTATTTTTACAGAAAATTCAACAGACAATTCACTCCCAGACCCTTTTTTCTTGCTTCAGGACTGGGACAAACCCGAGAACATCCCAGACCCTGACGCCAAGAAGCCCGATGACTGGGATGAAGACATGGACGGAGAGTGGGAACCACCTATGATCCCTAACCCGGAATACAAGGTAGATACAACAGTGGAGCTTGGAGATTTTTTTTTGGTTAAACCCAGTTATAATAATTGAACTCTTTACACAGTAGCAGAATATAGAACAAATAAACAGTAATATTTCTTTTTCTTTTTTTCTTTACTGAATATTGGTATAAGTGAATTACGATCAGTGCTTTGAACACCCCTATTATTTAGTGTGCATAGTCCTCAAGTCTATAAATTAATATTCATTTAAACACAAGCAATAAAAATCTGCCCTTACTTTGAGGATTTTCTAATAAACAGAAGCTTGTGCTGAAAAGCAGAAGACACAGCATTCCTGTGGGGCCGTTTATGAATCCAGGCTCAGATCTATCGCTCAAATTATCCACAGTATTTCAAACAGTCCAGCTCACTCTCATTTCTTCACAGGGTGAATGGAAACCCAAACAGATCGACAACCCCAACTATAAAGGAACGTGGGTGCATCCAGAGATTGATAACCCTGAATACACAGCGGACGGTTCCATTTACAAATTCACTAACATTGGTGTCCTCGGACTAGATCTGTGGCAGGTAAGGTTTTGATTGAGTTTTACAGGTAGACACTCTCACTGACCACTGACTTTTATGTTTATTAGCGTTTATTCTAATGTTATATAGAGTCAATTACAGGTAGACACTCTCTCTTTGACCACTGGCTTTATGTTTATTTGGGTTTATTCTAATGTTATATAGAGTTAATTACAGGTAGACACTCTCACTGACCCTGACTTTGTGTTTATTTGGGTTTATTTTAATGTTATATAGAGTTTTACAGATAGACACTCTCACTGATCACTGACTTTATGTTTATTTGGGTTTATTTTAATGTTATATAGAGTTAATTACAGGGAGACACTCTCTCTGACCACTGACTTTATGTTTATTTGGGTTTATTCTAACGTTATATAGAGTTTTATAGGTAGATACTCTCACTGGCATTATGTTTATTTGGATTTATTCTAATGTAGAATTTTAAAGATAGACACACCACTGCTGAGATACATAAGTGATACCTGATGAGATGCTGATGGCTTTAATCGTTTATCTTGACTGAATTATTTTATATACATCTATATTTATATGTTTGCTGTTAGTAATTATATTGATTTCCTCACAGGTGAAATCTGGCACCATTTTTGACAACTTCTTGATCGGTGATGACGTCAAAGAGGCCGAAGATTTTGGGAAAGAGACATGGGGAGCCACGAAGGTGCGTTCATTAGCATAGGTTTTCATTTATTTTGCACAGTTCCGCTCTACTGCCTTTCTATCAGTCAATGCATTATATTTCGGGTGAACCTAATACACATTTATATATATATATATACAGAACACGTTATATATATATGTGATTTGCCTGTGCTGTGTAACAGGGCCCAGAGAAGAAAATGAAGGAGAAGCAGGAAGAGGAGGAGAGGAAACAGAGGGAAGAGGAGGAGAAGAGCAAGAAGGATGAAGACGATGACAACGAGGAAGAGGGTGAGGAGCAGGAAGACGAACCAGAGGAGGATGAGGAGGAAACTACGGATGAGCCCAGCCCACTGGAGGAGGAGGACGAAGAGCATGACGAAGATAAACTCTCTAAAGACGAACTGTAGACATCATTGATAGTGATGCCTGATAGCGGCTCCATTGCAATCCTCAGTCCTAGGAGAACCTACTGATCCTCTCTCACTGAGCAGAGCTCCTCCTCCTGTGGGGCTTTTACCACAGGCCTGGGACAGTAGTGTAAGGGTGTGTTGTGTTCTGATTTCTGTGTGTTTTGTTTTATGTGGTGAGATTTTTTTTTTTTGCGCCCACCTTTTGTTTTCAATCATAAGTTAAGTTTATTGCGCGACATTCGGTGTGTTCTGGATTTTAATTTTCTACTGCTGCTACCTGGCTCCTCCACTCACCTTCAAACTCACATGTAAAACTAAAGTTGACAGAAGTTTTGATCATCATCTTAGTAATGTCTTGAGGGAAAAAAATGATGAGTATCATTTTTAGGTTATTTGCACTTTTTTTTAAATAAATGATTTTCTTAAACAGTTGGCTTTCTTGCTTTTATCATTTACTGTAATGCAAATATTGCTCCCTAATTTGCATACATCAATGCACAGCAGACTAGGGGAGCCCACTCAGGTCCTGGAAGTTGAGGGCACAGCATGATTTCATGTTTTCATTTTCTTCACACACTTGCAAACTGTGCAGAAGACTTGGCAATTCAGGAAAGTTGTTCTAAACTAACCTGCTGGGGGAAAAAAAGCCTGGTCAGCTCGAGGTGGTCAAGCTGGTTGACCAGCTTAGATCTTGGAACGGCACAGGGTAAGTTTCTGGTCGAACTGCATGTCCAGCTTAGCTATGCTGGTTTACCAGCATGAACAGCATGACCAGAATAACCATTCTTGTTGACCAGCCTGAGCATAAGGTTGAGGATTGCCTGAGGATTTTAAAAAAACATTAGACTGGGCCTATCGCTAACAATTCTGCCAAAATACTCAAAAATACATTTTTAAGGGCCCCTGTCAATCATACACCCTTAAAATCATCCTGACTCCCACCCTAATACCAGTATGTCCAATTTGACCGAACCAAATTGAGTTTTTTATATAAAAATATCTGCGTAATAATAAATAAAATTAGTGAAAAGAGGCTGAGGTGTCAAACTCTGTCTATATATATATATATATATATATATATATATATATATATATATATATATAGTAGTGTCTAAGCTTAGAGGTATCTTTGAATTTTTAGCTTATTCAAACTAGCTGAGGTTTTTCTTGGGTAAATAGCAAAGCACTTTTATAAGTCACTCTGGGTAAGAGCGTCTGCTAAATGCTGAAAATGTAAATATATATAAAATTATTATTATTATATAATTATTATTATATAATACATTAATATATACACACATATTGATCAAATGTGTGCTCTAGATGTAATATATATTCAAATTTATATATATATATATATATATATATATAAATGTTTCTGAATTGACTGTATATGAGGGAAATGGCCTTGGTTAAACTCACAGACATGTAATGATGCTTATTTGTTAATTATGCCTAATATCAGAGCTCAGAGAAACACCTCTCATCACCTCCCATTTTCTCAGATTCCCAAGATGTTTCGTTCAGTACTATATTTACCACAAACCACTAATCTGTTCCCCCTCACTGTGGGGGTCTTAGTGTGTGAACTGAGGTGCAGTTGTCTGAACGTCGTCCCAGGGGGCTCCATATAAGGTGTGTGATTACAGCAACACGGGCTGCTGGAGCCTCGCTGCGTGTCGCTCCACCAACGGCCGCTTGATGGCGCCTGAGCGCGGCGCCGTTTTTTCCCAGGCAGAAAGCTGAGTCACATCTAAAGCCAAAAAATACAGAGAGACGCACGGCCGCTTCAGTGCGCGTGAGGGAGTGTGTGTGTGTGTGTTGTGAGTGTGTGTACATGCCAGGCAGCACCTGCCCGCTGTTGACGATGTTGACGATCACGCTGAAGACTCTCCAGCAGCAAACCTTTAAGATCCAGATCGACGAGGAGCTGACGGTAAGTGGCCGAGGGGGAGTGTGAGGGCAGGCGGGCAGAGAGGCGGCCTCGGCCCCGGGGGGCAAAAACACATCCACGGGGGGGTGGTGGGGGGGTGGAAAGTGGGGGTAAAACCCTGTCCCACCTCCACACACACTACATTTCGCATGCTGTTCTGGCAGTGGCGTGTGAAAGGCCTGGGATTGAGCTGTTAATAGCCTCCAACTTTTCGGATCAGAATGACGATGCACTTATTGGACACATGACCAACCAGATCCGATCTGGGCTGAACTCACGCTGCAGCCCTGCTCGCTGCGCGCGGCCCGATATTCGATCATAGGCTGTACCGCGATATCGTACCGCGGCGCACGGTTTTATTGTCGTGGACACTTTCACAGATACACCGATTTTTAGAGCAGCCCTGCTTTCACAAGCTCTCGCCACACTCCTGCACTGATCTCATGGTCTCCATCTGATGATTACTACTACTACTGTTTTAGCTGGTTTGAGGACCTTCACAGCTTCCTAGCTGAGCCAGGGGAAACTGGGGGCAATATCATGATATTTACTACCGTCAGTACCTCTGGACCTCTGAGCATTTTTAATCATAGAGCATAATCATTGATGGTTAATTAGATTATGTGCATATGTGCAGTAATCTCAAATAATATGTATTTCTGAAATATAGTGGTTTGAATTCCTGTCCAATCCAAATGGGACATTTTTTTGGGGACAATTTTTGCTATATCACCCCCCAAATATTTTTTTAAGAAATAAATGTAATGTAAAAAAATGTAAAAAAATAATAAAACAACTGTATTATTGATATATAAAAATGCACTCATAATAAGGCATGAATTGTATTGTTGTCACAGGCTCCCCCTCCTGGGCTTCTGCAGTACTGCACATGGTTAACCATGTTTGGTTTGGTTTTTATGCCAGGCTCCTTCTAGGCTCCACCCACTTACACACACCTGGTGTCCAAGTGGGGAAGTTATCTTTATATTTATCTTTATATATATATATATATATATATATATATATATATATATATATATATATACACACACAATATCATACCATAACCGTAGAAGAAGGTTAGATAAAGGGAACCAACCCGAACCAATACAGTGAATTGGGATTGGAGCTGATCCAGGCATATTTGAATAGATCAGGTATCAGCCTCGTCCAGTTCCGATCCTTTGTTTTTACCACTGTGTTCTAGCAGAGCGCCCTCATTAACAGTTCTTGCTCTGAGAAGGTAACAGAACAGTTCACAGAGTCTGTGAACATAAAAACTTTTTATAAAGATATTAACAAATTATAAATTGACAAAAGCAAATTAGCTACTAAACTAAAAAAAATAAACTATGATTTTACGTCAGCATTCATTTGCACATCTTACCTAAATTGGTGGATTGGCAGGCCAAAAATGAATGAGGATATCAGTAGTAAATGGTTATTGCACTTTAAAAATGATTATTATAGCCCATATTACACACATTCAGCCCAAGCTGGGTTCACTGGCGTGATGGAGCTCCGTCCTATACAATTGGGATGAGTTGCTTACTGATGCTCCCGTGAGGCTGTATGCAATCAGATCCTCACAGGAATGTACGGACATCTAGTTTAAAATCTGTACAGAAGAGTAGAGAGGCTGGGGAGGAAGAATGAGGGGACCATAGACATTTTTTTCTCATGCAGCAGTCTGAGCAACAGCACTGCTCATTTACACTCTACCTCATTTAACACACCTGATTCCACTGATCGGCTCATTCCCAGCGAAGAGCTAAATTCAGTATCATAGGAGTGAAAACACTAAATAAAAAAAGGAGTGAAAAAGGGGATATGTTGTTGCTGTCACACAAAAACCTCATATATATATATATATATATACATACATATACATATACTCATACACACACACATATAAATATCTATATATATATTTATTTATTTATTTATATGTATATACAGGTTTGGCCCATTACTGCTATTACTATGGCTACTGTGTTCTCAATGCAGGTACGGGCCCTTAAAGAGAAGATCGAAGCCGAAAAGGGCAAGGAGGCGTATCCTATAGCCGGACAGAAGCTTATCTATGCAGGTAGGCCATACATCCCTTAACAGTTTATTCTCTCTCCAGTTTAATCATTTGATACAATGCAGTATCCAGACCAATTTTAATATGTTAATATGTATCTTATACACTGTTTAAGTGTTCAGCATTATAGAAGTACAATATTTGCAAGTCACAAGCTAATACGCTCGTCATTCTATAATACCATGCACTGCAGTACAGCTCCATACAGTCCGGTGCATTGTGTGTCACATCCCTGCTGTCCTGGTTCAGTTACGCCTACCTGTGTTTTTTTAATCAAAGATATGTGATCTTATTTTTTACGGTAGGTAAAATCCTGAACGATGACATACCTCTGAAGGAGTACAAAATAGAGGAAAAGAACTTTGTGGTGGTCATGGTAACCAAGGTAGGACTTCACTTGGGTTTAATGCATATCAGCTCCAGTGTGTTTGTGTAGAAATAACAGTCATTTATAAGTAATTGGATTATAGATTATAGCTGTAAAACTCTGCGCAACCTTTAAAGGTTCCCCTGTGGTAGAACTACAAACTACAGGACAGTTTTTTGCCTTTTTAAGCTTTTAGAAGTTGCAGTTACTGTCAGAAATAACAGCAAAAAAGCATGTTTAGGTTTATATTTATTACATTTTTATTTGATTATATTTTACACATTCTGTTAAGTCGTAGCTTTTGGAAACAGCAAATGCAGATTGTACATTTTTTATTAAATAAAAAAAAGATATTGGTTACAATTGGTGCAAATGTGTAATTAGGTGTGACATCATATTTGCAAATAAAAAATAATTGCAAATAATTACATTCGAAGAGGCTTAGATTATTGATATTTTTTAATGTTTATTTGTTATTCGTTATTTCTTAAAATTTAACAGAACTGTCTTTATTGCTGTGCCTTTAATACTTTATCTCTCTTCTGATTGGCTGTTCTGTATGGTCCCTCATTCTGGGCTTCAGCAGGCTGTGTCCAAAATGACATCCTACTCTACTATACGAACTAAACTAAAGAATGCACTGCTAAGGGTGGTGTATTTTTTGGCGTACTGTTTAGTATGATCGTGGTAGCTTGTATATATGACTTCATTGTGAATGGGCGGGGCTAAACTGCTGGATGATGAATAGGCAGATATATGTAAATTGAAAGGATTCCCATCAGATTGTGTTTTGTTTCTCCACAGCCCAAACCAGCTGCACCTCCACAGCCGCCGGCCGCTCCTCCTGTGGTGGCTGTTCCTCTCCCTGATCTCTCTTCTCAGATTCTCTCTACACCCGCCCCGCCTCCCTCTGCCCCAGCAGCCCCTGCACCCACCACAGCACCTGCTCCCACCCCTGCCCCCGCCGAAATCCCAACACCTGCACCCACACCCACTAACACACCCGCCTCTGCCCCTGTAGAAGCAGAACCTTCAGTAGAACCTATCGTTCCTATTGCCACAGCGCCCTCTGCTGCCCCGGCTGCTCATGCTGAGCCTGTAGAGACAATGAGCGCGACTCCAAAGCCTTCCCCAGCAGAGCATCCCCAGACAGCCCAGCCCCAAGCAGCCGAACCAGAGCAGCCCCAGACAGCCGAGCCCCAAACAGCCCCACTGGAGCAGCCTGCCATCCCTGCTGCCGCCCTCTCAGCTGCCAGGTGATTGAAGCCATGATTCGGTCTATTTGTAACCAAATTGGCTTAAATAATTAATTAATTTATTTATTTAGTTTGTGTAATAGGGGTCAACTGGCGTTCAGCCTGACGCTCTACGGTATGTTGTAGAGCCACACAGTGTGGACAAAATACATATTACAACTGACCTGTTTAAGCTTGGCCCACGAATCATACCAATTCTAGAGAGTTCTGAATATAACATGTGACACAACCCAGACAGGATTGTTAGTGAGGTCAGGATGTTGGATGATCACCACCCCACCACCTCATCCCCAACTCCTCCCAAAAGTATTGGATGGAGCACCACCATCCATCATTCCAGAGAACACAGTTCTTCCACTGCTCCACAGCTCAATTCTGCTGGGGGGGCTTTATACCCCTTTAGCCTACACCTGGCCTTAGGCATCTTGGGGTTGGCCAAAATCGTCACAACACAGAATTTTTAATTTAATTTAAATTTTCTTTAGCGATAACAATATTGCAAAGACCAGCATCACATCACAAAAATCATTAGCAAACATTATATTGTGCAGCTTATGGTAAAATACTATATCACGATATTGAAAGACATTTTTATGATACACAATATGTATTACGTTACATATAATAACAGACTAAAAACATCAGTAGCGACAGATTCTTAAAAATTACTATTCAGATCCTCTCCAGTACTGAATACAGTGATTTATACTCAACATCTGCTGCTCTTCATCTAATGAACCCAGTCTAATTACACTGTTAGTAATGAAACTTGCAGCTGATCAGTGTTTATTAAGCACTAACAGTACCCTCAATATAATTAAAAAGCATATTGTGTATCACAATATGATACAATATCATCATATTGCCCAGCCAAAGTCAAAGGGTTTAGGAATGTGCAGTGCTGTTGCCCTTAGGAAACACAGTGGTCTGTCAGTCCTATAGCACCTAGACTGGTGGTCACTTAGTCTAGACCTTCTGTTTTTTGTTTTTTTTTCATATGAGCTCACTTGATTTGTGTCAGCTGTTTAAAATTCTACCTCAGTCATCAAAACTGATTTAGGCAGAAAGCTCTTGTTTGCATGGTTACTAATCAATTTTTCCTTTGTAGAAGATCCTCTTGAAGTTTTTTTTTTAAAGAAATAATTAGACGTCTCGCAGCCAAACAGAACAAAATGGATTTTCCATGTTCCAGCCTACGGGCCAACAACCCGCAACGACAACAAAAAATGAGATAAATAATTAAAAGACAACAAACACTTCAAAATACAAACTTGGCATTAAAGAACAAAAGCTTTTCTAGCTGGAAAGCCGCTAATCTAGAGCTTCGGAAGACTGAGAAGGAATTACAAACATCTGAGAACGGTGATATAAGAAAGTGTAAACTATTGATGTATTAATGTAATGAGCTGAAACACGTTAAAAAAGCTTTAATAAACTTTTAAAAGTAGTTTAAAAGTAGTTCCAGATTGCTAAACATGTGCTCTTATTCCCACTGCAGCATGATGGAGGAGTTGGGTCTTCTGGAGGAAGCAGCGTCGATACTTGGTATAGAATTGACTTATTAATGCAATTTCTAACAGATACCTAAAAGAGCTCAAGAAGGTTAGTCTTACTGTTTTTCCTCCCCATTGGATAGTGACCGGACAGGCGTATGAGAATTTGGTGACGGAGATCATGTCTATGGGATACGAGAGAGAGCAGGTCATCGCTGCTTTGAGAGCAAGCTACAACAACCCTGACCGGGCAGTGGAATACCTGCTTATGGTGAGGGAATCATCCTACTGGGCATTCCAGAGTGGTCGTTTAAAGTGCTGAATAATTAAGAGTCCCTGAATGTTTGTTAGGGTGGACATTATTGTTCTGAAGTACAACATGGTGCACATTTCTGTGTATGCTGGGTGTGGTCAGTACCTGTAGAGCACTGAACCACTGCATGGATCATAAACACAGACCAATTATACTGTCTTAAACATAAAGGTGCTACACAGGGTTCATTGAGAAATGCCATACAAGAACCATTTTTGGTTCCATAAAGACCCATTTCTGTCTGAGGAACCTTTTACAGGTTTAAAGAAGCCAATTTAAAGGTTCTTCACCAATGTTAAGATTCTACACACTCACAGCAATTTTACAAAAATGATTTTGTATGGAATCAGAGTGTAGAGAGCCTGTAAATAATAACAAGCGGTGTATAGTAACTGCACAAACTGCTAATTCAATTATATTGCTGATTGCATATTAGCTTATTATGCTGTTCATTCAGTTTGTTAATTTAATTGTTAATTTTTTTCTCATTTTATAATTTTTGTTTTGCATTGGATTAAAAGCAGCCTCATTAGAATGTGGCACTACTGCTTTGCTCAAGCATTTGCCTTAATTTCTAAACTAACCTAAATATAATAGTACATTTCGAAAATATTAAAATACCTTCATATATTATGTTTGTCAATTTACCATATTTCCTTCGAACATGGTTGAAATTGTGTGTCTCGTTTGATCTCTTCCAGGGTATTCCTGCTGAACTAGAGCAGCCTCCACAAGAAGTAGTGCGACCGACCCCGGTGGCCAACCCTGCCCCTGCCCCTGCTCCGGTCCCTGCCCCTGCCCCTGCCCCGGTCCCTGCCCCTGCTCCTGTCCCTGCCTCTGCCCCTGCCCCGGTCCCAGTCCCTGCTCCTGCTCCTGCTCCACAAACAGAGAGACCTCAGCCTCCAGCAGCCGTTGCGGGTTAGTCCCTTAGTCTGATAAAGACTGTTAGAATGTCACACATGGATACCACTTTAGCTTTCTCCTGAGCGTGAGCTAAATGTTCTTCTTAGTGGTAAGCACCAGAAACATCTACATTGGGACATTTTTGGGCCTAAGAAAGAATTTAGTGGAAAGTTTGAGGTAAAATAAATAAATCCATGGCACTCTAGACTCTTAAATATAAAGGTGCTTTGAATGGTTCTTTAAGCTGTGTCATAGAAGAATTATGATTGTAATAGAGAGATGTGTAAGGATGAAGAACCTTTTCAAGGTCCAGAAAACCTTCACTTGATGTAACGCCTTTGCTATTGATATTACAAATAGGATTCAGAACCAAACATGGCTCTTTTATGGCATCACTCAAAGAACCTTTTGAAGAACCAGAGTGTACCAGAAATGAAAGGGCTTTATTGTATTGTGGATACGGACTAATGGTTAAAAAGTCACCTGAATTTTGCCATCAGCTGTCAGAGTCAGAGAGAGCACAACTGGCTGTGTTCTCCCCGGGTGGGTAGATGGCGCCCTCTCCCCCATCACTCCTGAAGCGATGTTGGCCGACACAGGCGTCTGTTAGCTGGTGTGGTGAAGCTGAGGACCCAGGGCTCTCCTCTGAGCCAGTCGGTTGCCCGGCAGTGCCGTTTTGGCCAGAGTTTGAAAAGAGGCGGTGTCTTGCTTCTGGCTGGCTAGTGCTAGGGGGCACTAGCACTGGGTTAATTGGCAGTACTGAATTGGGAGAAAAAGGAACAAATGCGGCAATTGATTAAAAACAATAACGTTTAGTGACATAATTCTCTGCTTGTCATGTGGTTATACGAGCACTTTATTATGAAACATCTATTTTAATATCACTTTATTAGGAACGTCTATTAGTACATCTTCTCTTTCAGGTAGTGGTGTGAGGCTGTGGGGAAGGTTTTCTTAGCACACTTTGGGCTCGTCAGTACCGGTCAGTCATCCCTTGAATGCCACAGCCTGTTTGAGTAATGTTGCCAACCATGCGCATCCCTTCATGGCCACAGTTTATCCATCTTCTATCGATCTTTGCTAGATCGGATCATAGACGTGTCATAGACATGCAGACAAGGTAGAAATGGAATTTATTGGACGTTAGATTAGAGAGGAGTGGGCTCAGGCATGTTCCTCCTTCCAAAAATCAGTTATTTCATAATTCCAAGACTGATCTCATGCACATGAAGTAGAATTCAGTAGAACACCTGTCGGATGTGGTGGAGCTGCGTGAAAGTGCTCCTAACGAACCTGCAGAAATTTGCAGGACCAGAATCTTAAAGGAGTGTTTCAAATCTTATGGAAGGAAGAGCAAAGGGAGGCCCCCACCTATTATTATTGTTCCTAATAAAGTGCTCAGTAAGTGTCCGATTGATTTATCTACCTTATATATCTGCAGACGTGATTACTGTGAAGGCCTACACGGAAAATCCCTGGAGTGGCTTTTTAACCTTTGGTCTATAGTCACAGCCTTCTTTATGCTACCTGAACACCCGTCTGTAGAGAACCTTCATGAGACTCTGAGTACTCTCACTTTTTTAGTAATTATTTTGCGGCAATGCATGGTCCTGACTTTGGCCCACTGGTGCCATGTTTGGGCCTGGGCAGACTCCTGTACAGCCCCTCTCTATGCTGTGAACAGGTGCGACATCTGCGCCACCCCAGCCCCCATCGGCGTCAGGTAACCCTTTGGAGTTCCTGAGGAACCAGCCACAGTTCCAGCAGATGCGTCAGATCATCCAGCAGAACCCTGCCCTCCTGCCCGCGCTGCTGCAGCAACTGGGCCGGGACAACCCCCAGCTACTCCAGGTGATCTGCTCTCTTTCGAGGAAACCACTGTCAGTGATGAAAACTTGCCATCTACACAGTCATATCAGAATATTATGACCACCCCTGACCATACAGGAGCACTGTGTAGTTCTATAATCAGACCAGACTGTAGTCCATCTGATTATCTGAGTACTTTATTAGCCTTCTTTGGTGGCTCATGGTGGGTCATTCTTAGCACTGCAGTGATACTGTGTGTGTGTTGCACTGGTGCGAGTGTCACAGCTGGACTGAGAATAGTCCACCAACAAGAAACATCCAGCTAGCAGCGTCCTGTGGGCAGCAGCGTCCTGTGGGCAGCAGCGTCCTGTGATCACTGATGAAGGACTAGAAGATGACCAACAGATTAGAGAGCTTCTGTCTCTGACTTCATCTACCTTCATCTACAAAATGGACCAACTAGGCAGAAGTGTACAGTGGACAGTGAGTGGACAGACACTGCTGCATCTGATCCACTCGTACCACCAGTGCAACACACACTACTAACACACTCGCCACCACCATGTCAGTCAGTGTCACTGCAGTGCTGAGAATGACCCACCACCCAAAAAATACTACAGTCTGCTCTGCGATGGTCAGTCCTGTGTGGTCCTGACCATTGAAGAAGAGGGTGAAAAGAGGCTAATAACAGAGTGTGCAGAGAAGCAGATGGGTATGGTCGGGAGCTATAGGACTACACAGTGCTCCTGTATGGGAAGTGGAGCTGATATAATGGGCCGAGTTCATTCCAAACCAGGGATGGACATAATATGCTGATATGATTGTGTAGGTGCAGCCTATCAGAGGAAAGGTGATGGAGGATAGTGGGGAGAGGGATATATAATACTATACTTTTTTAATGGAAAAAGAAATCTTGGAGGTTTATTTTCAGGACCAATTTTGTAATTTAAAGCAGAAATTGTAGATAAAAAACAGTAAAGTCTCTGAGAATATGTGCATAACACCACTGTGATAATAATAATAACACTTGATTGAAGTATGTACATCATTTCCACATGAAAATAAGATTTAATAAAGTAAATTCAGCAACAATACTGTATTGAATGAGGTAAATTTGATTAATGTAAATTTGATTAATTAACACACTTAAATTCTTTCAGTGTGGATGCTTTTAGCTCAGTTGTGCTCAAAGTTCAGTTTTGTTTGCAGCAAATTACGCAGCACCAGGAGCGCTTCGTACAGATGCTGAATGAGCCGCTGGGGGGCGAGGCGGAGGCAGCACAGGCGCAAGGAGCTCCTCAGACCAGCTACATCCAGGTCACCCAGCAGGAGAAAGAGGCCATCGAGAGGGTATGACTGTCTATCCGTCAAATCAAATATATAATTATTTATTTCCATGTTCCACTTTGATACTACTGATGTTGTCTGGGTTGAAGGTTGAGAAGCTACACTTTGCACATATTTTCTCCATTTGCTTCAATGAACTACCAATAAGAAATGCTTATTTTGCTGGTTCGGACCATGTCTTCAGCTTATGATGATTTGGAAGGAAACTGTAAGAAAGGGGGGACTTCGGGTAGCTTGTGCTTTGTTGTAGGAAGCCAGTCCCCCCTCTGACAGGTGGAGTCAGGAATGATAGATGACAGGGTTAGAAGGAAGGTGACGCAGTGGTGGAGGGTTGCAGACTTGGTGTGGACACGTAAACAAGGTAGAGATAGAAATGAAAGGACGTTAGATTGGGGGGGGGGGAGCTTGAGATATGTTCCTTTTTCTGAAATTTTAGTTTTCAGTTCAGGCTTGGACTAGGTCACGGCTGATGTATTGTCAATAAAGAATGACCTTTGGAAATTGTGTTAGTTTAGCCTTGGTCTTAGACTTTCATCAGGGAAACTGAATGTTTTGAATGTTTACTGGATTGAACAAAGCAAAAATTCAGTTATTCATTAAAAATTAACAGCTTGATTACATATATTATAACAATATCCTATTTGGTCAATACAGCAGGCTTCTAGATTATTTAAATACAAAAAAATAGTAAAATACTTAATGGCGATGGTCAAAAGCCGATCCACACCAGGAGCCCTTCGAGCTTCAAGTACGGCTCGGCTCGACCCGCCATTCCTCAAAATCCACGGAAGACAAGCGTCCAGACTTTTCTCTGTCCTGCACCAAAGTGGTGGAACGAACTTTCCCTGGGTGTCCGAACAGCAGAGTCCAACGCTCGCTGTCTTCAAACCCAGACTGAAGACCCTTCTCTTCTGAGAGGACTTGGGCGAATAGCAGAGTACTATGGTCACCTTATTGACTTGTGTTTAGTAATGTCTAAAACTTAAAGGTATCTTTGAATTTTTAGCCTCTTTAAACTAGCTGAGGTTTTTCTTGGGTAAATAGCAAAGCACTTTTGTAAGTCGCTCTGGAGAAGAGCGTCTGCTAAATGCCTTAAATGTAAATGTAAAAGCAATGAACTAACTTTCTGCAACTCTACTGTCTTTGTTTATATCCTGCAGTTAAAAGCCTTGGGGTTTCCAGAGGGACTAGTCATCCAGGCCTACTTTGCCTGCGAAAAGAACGAGAACCTAGCAGCCAACTTCCTCCTCCAGCAGACCTTCGACGACGAGTGAATGTGTAAAGCACGCATTGGAAACCTTAGTGGGCGACGGAGTGGAAGCTCTAGTTTGCGTGTAGCGTGTGCGTGTTGGCAGAAGTTTTTCGATGTGACTGGGAATGTTCTGTGCCGTGTACCCGGGAGAGAAAAAAGCCATGATGTGAATTACTCTAATATCAGAGATCAGAGTGATGTTCTCCCTGTCTGTATTAGAGTAGTTCACTCTTGGACAGAAAGCCTGTCTGTCTGCTCTGCTGCTGTTCCTGCCGAGTGTGCCGTATGAGTTTGCAGGTTTTTATCTCTGCTGTTTAATTTATTGCAATTAAATCCTGCCAAAAGACTCCTCACCATCATCTCTCGTAATGTTCTTGAGATACGTGTGCTGGTCTTCATGCAAAGGGAAAGGGTTCACCGTGGGTTCTTTACAATTTTCACAATTGTTTCCTTATCTAGTACTGTGTAGTACATCAGAGATGGAGGGTGTGGTTCTTTCAAGAGCTGTGTGTTTGGGGCTTTATCAAGTTTTTCTTATAGAAGTAAGTCTGAATTTTGGCCAAACGACACCCGTCATAGAGTAGAAAATCACAGTAATGATCATACCTGGAACCCTTAGTGTGTCGCTAATTTTTGGAAATGCTGTTTGGGTTTACCTTCGAAGATAATTTATAGGAAAGTATTGGCATCAGCTTTCTTATTTTGATAACTTTCATTTGTCCTTTGGTTAGTATTTTAAAATTAATTGATGAGAAAAGAATTCTGTATTTCGTCGCTGTTATGCAAAACCTTGTATCTCTAAAACAATGACTTTACAGGAGAGTGAAAAGGCTTCTTAACTTTCACTGGAAGTCAATGTAAAATTATTTTACTCCAAGTCATTTTGGAGCATTTCTACTGGCCTGTATCATGGAATTTTGACACAATGTAAAGATTTTGAGATTGACAGATTCACAGTATGTCAAAAAGTCCAAAACTACTGCTTGACAGCGACGATCTGAGATTTAGTGTAATGCCCAAAAAGTTGCAGATTGTGCTTTGCTCCACAAACTAAAGGATTTAGCAATTTTTAAAAACATAAACCCCAATGTAATACTAAAATAAGCTATTCCAAAATTGCTCAGAATAAAAACAAATATTGACAACAAATGGTATCAATAGCTTCATTTCTTATGAACTGCTGGCACATGGTTTGCTGTCCTAATTAAGCTCCTAGTATTAAAATAACTAAAAACTGATTGAGATTCTCACATTAAATGACCTACAGGTAACGTGTGTACATGTAATGCCAATCTGAGATCGTAATAAACATGTTTAAGCATTAAATTAAAATAATTCATTA
Organism: Salminus brasiliensis; assembly: GCF_030463535.1. Lineage (NCBI taxonomy): Eukaryota > Metazoa > Chordata > Actinopteri > Characiformes > Bryconidae > Salminus > Salminus brasiliensis. The sequence goes on along the minus strand of NC_132894.1, from coordinate 4,371,300 downwards.
AAAATACCTCAGTAAATAATCCAGGTAGGTACCTACGCTCAATTCTAATTCTAATCGTTAATCGATACCATACCTCAAACCTTTTACCATACCTCAAATGTTCTGCGCACTCAAGTTTCTTTTGTTAGAAACGTTTCCATGTTCCATCGACACGTTTAAAATATCAATAACACATTAAAATTAAATTTGAACGATGGTGTTTGTAGCTGTAGTTATATATAGAACATGAATTGGGTCCTTAAGTATTTGGACAGTTATATGATTTTAGTATTCCACCTCAATGGATTTGAAAGAAGGTAATAAATGTGTGACTGAAGTGCTGACTTTTAGCTTTAAGTAATTTAGCAAAAAATATTTTAAATTTTTTAGTCCCTCTATTTCCACAGGCTCAAAAGTAATTGGTCAAACTAACAATTATAAACAAGGATTATTATGTCTTGAACCCAACAACACCACCAAATGCTGCTCTGTCATTTTTACAGCATTTAAGTTGATCTGAGCAGATTCATGTACAGTAGCTCTACACACTTCAGAATTCCTCCTGCAATTTCCATCTGCCACATCATCAGTAAACACCAGTGGGTCACCAGTGGGTTCCACTGGCAAGCCCTACACGCCCATGCCATAACACTCCCTCCACCATGTTTGGCAGGTTTGGATGCTGTATGCTTCGGATTACGAGCTGTTCCTTACTTTCTTCACACTTTTCAAGAGTTAATCTTTGTTTCCTCTGTTGCAAAGAATTGTGTTCCAGACTTTTACATGCTTTTAAGCTAATCTAGGCTTTCTGTCTTTGGGCGTTACCAGTGGTTTGCACCATATGGTACACCCTATGTGTTTACACTCAGGAAGGCGTCTCTTGATTGTAGACTTTGACGAAGATACACCTACCTCCTTGGGAGTGAAGGAGTTTATCTTCACACTTGGAATCAACTGCAGATCTTTTATGTCCTCAGTTTGTCATGGAATACCATCAGTCAACTGTCCAATTACTTTTGAGTATGCGGTAGAGAATTTAGAGCAATCAAAGGTTAATGCATTACAATCATTACCATTAAGGGGTGTCCACAAATATTTGGGCATACAGTATAGCTTAACAACTGTGGAGGTCTTCCTAGAAGTGTTACACACTGGTATAATCTAAATGGACAGCATGTCTCTGAAAATCGGGGTCTTGTTGAGCTTGTGCCACTACTCTGTTTACAGCTATTTTTATCCCTTGTTTTTCCCTGCATGCTGACCCCATTCCCATGTGGTGTCGGTGATAAGCTAGAGCTGCTTATAAATATCACAGAAAGCTGTGGCAGCCCAAGCGGGGAGGTCAGTGCAGGGTGGGTGTGGAAACATGGCTTGTGGAAATCAGCGGGTAGACAGCAAATGTCCAGGTCCAGGGAGTGAGAATGGTTCAGTCAACAAAGCCCACAATGTTGATGAAGAGATCCATGAGAAGATCTGTGAGACGATCCAGAAGGAAATGCAAAAAGACAAGGTCGGCATGATGGTCCCCGATGCTGTGCTCCAGGTGGAGAGCGAGTCCTTCTTTGTTAACCGTGAAAGACTCGCCCAACTGAGTCCCTACTTCCGAGCACTTTTCTTCGGTGGAGGCCGAGAGAGCAGCAGGACGCACATTGAACTGAAAGGTGTGAATTTGGACCATTTCCGTAGCCTCATGAAGTACACTCAAAGCTTCAAACTGTGTCTTGACCGGAAGAACGTCTTGGGGATCCTGGAGACAGCCAACTTCCTTCAGCTGGAGAAGGCCCGGCTGCTTTGCTGTAAGTTCTTGGAGAGAGAGCTGCACCTCAGCAACTGTTTGGGCATGATGGCCTATGCATGGCAACTGGGTTGTCTAGAGCTATACGCCGCCGCAAGGGAAGTGGTCCTCACTCACCTTCCAGCTGTAGCTTCCGAGGAGGACTTTCTGTACCTCTCCAAGGAAACCATTGCAGACCTTCTTGCAAGCGATGACCTTTTTGTCCCACGGGAAGACCTGGCTTTTGAGGTCACTTTGCGCTGGGCTACCTTTGACCCTAGCCGCGAGGATGCCTTTCTGGAGCTGGTGGGACTGGTTAGGCCTGAGAGTTTGAGTCTGCCATACATCACAGATCTTCTGACCTCAATCAAAAGTTCGGATCCTCGTGCCAAGCTCATCTGCAAACTAAATGATCACTTGCCTGTAAGCTGGACTGCAGGCAGGTCTGTACCCAGGACTCGCTCAAGAGAAATGCTGTTCTTGCTTGGTGGACCACATGAGCAGGACCAGCAGTGTCTTTATCAGTTCAACCCACGCAGTGGACGGTGGCAGTCATGCCCACCCCTGCAGAGGAAGTGCCTCACGCAGTACTCTGTGGCAGCAGTAGGTAACAAATATGGAGGCTCTGATGTGTTTCTAGCATTGATTTCTAAATCTGGCATGACTTTTCCCTTTGTCTGTAGGTGGTTTTATATGAGCCGTAGTTTCTTGACCTCAGCTGCACCCAACCTTACTCCAGGAGATGTTCCCCTTCTGCAGAACTTAGCCACAACCCAAATCGGTTTGAAATGTTCAGAAGGTTCTTCAAACCTGCAGGGAAGCATTTCTCCTGGAGCAGGAATGGATGCCACAATTCCACACTTGACCTCAATTTGACCAACTGACTATTACATTCTCCAAGGAGACAATGTGGTGGTGACTGGCGGCTACTTCCGAGATGTTCTTTGGTTCAGTGTAGACTGGGTTCGGATTTACCAGTGCGGCAACAATCGCTGGGTGGATGGCCCAGCACTGCAGAAGTCCAGACACAGCCACTGCTCAATCGGGCTGGACCTCCAGCTCTTTGTACTGGGAGGCAGCATGGATGAAGGGCTCGTGGATGATGTGGAGAGGCTGGTGTTGGGAGCAGATGGAGCAGATGGTTGGGACAGCGTTAGCCCCATGGTACGGGCCGTAGAGAGGGCGGCAGTTGTCGCTATGCGCTCACGCATCTACGTGGCTTGTGGTTTGGATGAGAATGGAGAGGTGTACAGTGGCATTCAGAGGTACAATCCAGAAGTTGACCAGTGGGATGTCGTCTCCTACTCTCCTTATCCACGGTAAGGTAACAAAAGACAACGCGCCAGGCTGACAAAATTGCAGATGTTAATGTACTGTCTGTAATGTAGGTCTGAGACATTTTGCTTTTGCTTGACATTTCTACAGTCACTGTTAAAAGTCCTTCTGAAAGGGTTCCTACGTAGTTCTTGGCTGGCATTCATGGTTCTAGGAAACATTTTTAAAGAACCACTCCCTGGACCAACACCAGTTTCCCAAGATCCTGGCCTACCCAGGATAACCAGGGCTGGGCCAACTGTTCTAGCAAACCTTTAAAGGCGCTTATGAAGCGTATGAAGCTGGGTATGAAGCCCCCCAGCATTGAGCTGTGGAGCAGTAGAACTGCAGTGTTCTTAGAAATGATGGATGGTGGAGCTTGGGATTGTTGTATCGTTTGGGATGGGTTAGGAAGTTGGGAATGATGAGGTGGTGTGGTAATCATTCTCCAACATCTTGTCCTCACTAGTGCTCTTGTTGCAGAATGCAATCAAGTCATCACAGCAATGCTCCTCCAAAATCTAGTAGAAAGCCTTCTTCCCAGTAATTTTTAATACCCTTAATTTCCCCTTGAAAGTCTATATGAAAGGGTTCTTACGTAGTTCTTGGCTGGCATTCATGGTTCTAGGAAACCTCATTTTCAAAGAACCACTCCCTGGACCAATACCAGATTCCCAGATCCTTCCCTACCCAGGATAACCAGGCCCCACTGTTCTAGCAAGACACACTAGATACACATGAACCTATTGGCACCATGCTGCCTAATGCCTAACCCAGGCATGGTCTGAAGAGGTATGAAGCTCCCCAGCATTAATCTGTGGAGCAGTGGAACTGCAGTGTTCTCTGGAATGATGGATGGTGTTCCATCCAGTACTTTTGGGATAGTTTGGGAACTTTAAGAGAAAGATCCTTTAAGAGAACGATGCAATTAAACCAAAGCATAGCTTTTTAAAGAACCACTCCCTGGACAAATACCCAGATTCCCAGATCCTGGCCTACCCAGGATAACCAGGGCTGGGCCCACTGTTTTAGCAAACCCTTAAAGTTGCTATTAGTGGCCTTCCTACTTTAATTACCAACCAGGTCTCTGTCTGCACAGTTATCATACTCTACTACAATGCTTATAATACTAACCTCTTTCTGTTTACCCTAAACCCCCAGTTATGACCTTCTCGCCACTGAGCTCAACGGTGCCCTCTATCTGCTTGGAGGGAAAGCCTTGCGCCTGGATATTGCTACTGACGAGTGGACTCTTCTGGAAGAGGAGTGTCTAGACAGAAAGTTCTTCACTGGCTGTGCTACTGTGAATGGGCAGATCTACTTGATAAGCGAGAGGAAGATTAACAAAGTCTCCACAAACATGATACTCCTGGACCCTTACATTGACACATGCTTAGAAATAGACGATGCCATACCTTGCCCTGTGCCCATTCGAGGTTGCGTCACAGTTCGTATGACAGGGATGTGAACCTTCAAGGTTGAGGAACGGGTCTCTAATGTACTGGACGTGGACAATGGTCTTTTGCAATGGTCTTGAGCAAGCTTGTTTTCCCTATTTTTGATTAAACATGCAAAAGGTCTTCGCCATGTACACATTTTTACACTTTCTGGTAATTTTAGAAAGAACGTAGACACTGGTGAGGATATTTTGTCATGTTTGTATTTATTTATGTTAATCTGAATAGACAGAATAGGCCTGAAGTTTATGTGACACAGTGTCACAACTACAGCCATGCATGATCTTCAATATACCTAACTATAAATGCCTGGTCTCGCATCACTGCAAGTTAGGGTCAGTACTATTAATAGTAAATGCACTGACAATGAGCTTGAGCTGAATAACCCCCTCCTAAAAGAGCATGACTCATTTTCACAGAAGCAAATAAATAAAATTGAATTCCTTTAAGAAGAAGGGCACACGTACATCAAGCATCTCAGACAATGATGATCCAGGATCAACTAGCTCATCACTGTGCTCTAAAAAGTTTCATACATACATGGCCCTGCAGTGTAAGACAGTGGTATGGATGTGAGTGAGGCTCACAGGCAGAAGGCTCAGTAATAACTTCAGTGCAAAACGACATCAGGCAAGCCAAAGAAGGCCTGCAGTACAAAGACTGAATTTCCACACAGTAACAGAGAAACTGGCAAAAGTAAGTGGACTGTGTTGATCTATTTCATTCATATGAAGAAATTACACACACAGCTGAGCTGAGTAAGTACTACTCAATGCCTTTCAAATAGTGCAAAGTGCACTATTTGAGTTTAGGTGGACTGTTATACAAGCAACCTTTCAAATGTAAATTACTTGGTAATTATAGTTAAAGTAATCCCTTTACACTGTATGTCCAAATATTTAAGGACACCCCTTCTAATCAGTGCATCCAGCTACTTTCAGTTGCACTCTTTCAGTTGACACAAATGTGCAAATGCACACACACACACACACACACACACACACAGCTTGTCTAGTATCTGTAGAGAAGTATGGCCGAAAGAATAGGACTCTCTCTGGAGCAGATAAACATCATGAACCTATTGGCACAATGCTGCCTAATGCCAGGTGTGGGCTAGAGGGGTGTAAAGCCCCCCAGTATGGATGGTGGAGTTCCATCCAATACGTTTGGGATGGGTTAGGAAGTTGGGGATGATGAGGTGGGGTGGTGACCATCCTCCAACATCCTGACCTCACTAGCGCTCTTGGCGCTGAATGCAATCAAGTCATCACAGCAATGCTCCTCCAAAATCTAGTAGAAGGCCTTCTTCCTCCCTGGACAGTAGAGACAATTACTCCAACAAAAGCAGGAGTAACTCATTTTTAATACCCTTGATTTCAGAAGGAACGATGAATGAGTAGGTGTCCCAATACTTTTGTACATTTAGTGTATGTCATTTTTCACTTTTGGACTGTGAAAATTCTGAAGTCATGATGAATAAACCAACAAAGATGGTCTAAATGTACTCAGAATTAAAAATTCAGCCTATGATGCATTAAAATGTGTTTTTCTTCTTCTGTAAATTTTCCTGTTTAAGCAAAATATGCAACTATTAACCCAAAGCATAGAAAACTCTGCATCTGTGGGCTGTTTCTTACCATAAAACATGTTAAACATGCAAGGAACCTTATCAAACTCCATCAAAATATGGGCTGAATGCAGTCCCTGTTAGTTTAAGACCCTGTATTAGACCTAGGCCTAATTTTTAAAGCAACGGTTTAGACAAAGGCTTTGCAGAACACTGGAGTTGGTGGCTTTTGTGCCCCTATCTTTTTCTCTCTTTTTCTTTTTTGGCTTAACCTACCCTTTTAGGTTTGCAATGAGAGCATAGATCAGGGACTAAGGGTAAATCTGATCCATCACTGCCTACTCCACCTATTGTGGCCACTCTGGAGTACTTCCTGCAGCAGGTGGACGGGGTCAGGAATCAGCTGAGTCATCATACAAAAAATGAATCTACTCATTGTGCTCGTCATTTTTGCTTGTTATGTTTTTGTCCAGTTAACATCAGTCTGCAGTGCTGGTGTAAATGAATGAATTCACTTTTCATTTCTGAAAAATATTATTACTAACCAACGTTCTCCAGGTAGACCGCCTTTAGATTAAATATCTCTGTTCTGACAAGGACCTGGTCAATACCTAGGCTGTTCGACGGCCAAAAAAAGATTCCGATAAGGGGATTAAGATTAAGAGCGAGTGCTTGTGATGTGCTTATGAAGAAGAAGTCCTTTGGTAATCAACCAGTCTCTGACTCAGACTCAAGTCAATCCATCCACAGCCAATCCAGGCACTCCAGAATATTCCAAGCAAGCATGCCTGCACAGTACAAAGCTTGGTGGCTCATAAGCAGTCCGTAATTCTCAGCAACTGTTTTCCTAAGAGTGAGATGTGGCAAACACAAGCAGAAGAGGGCTCTAGGCCATCACTAGAGGGCACTATCACTCTTCCCAAATTGCCACTTGGCCTTTTTTCTGCACATCGCGCCTGTATGTAAACACATCCAAACCAGGCCCAAAGCAACAGATGCGTTAAACCATATCAGAATTAATACAGGAATTGAAAGCAGCCACTCTGCGTAGGAAAAAGACAAACCATCTGATTATTTTCTGCCTTTTCTACATTAGAACAGTAAATATTAAGAAATTAAATCTGTTTAGTAAATATTATAATCCATTTTTACATGAGAAAAATACTTTTTTCACAGTAAATGTGAAATTACTTTTGCTAACATCAACACCAATCCTTCCTTGATTGCCAAGCAATGTAACGCACACTATGTCTATGAAGAGTTAGCTCATTCGAAGTGGCCATAACCATATTTTATCATCTTTCTAAACATGTGTCCTGGTTAGAACTGCTAAAAAAAGAGTAATAAAGAGTGCACTGTCATGTACCTTTAAAGATGAACACTAAACGTGGCTTAAAGAGATTCAATCCACTGAATCGGACTCCTGTCTTTCTTAGTCCACAGGTTTAAAAGGTGTGGAGGAAGCCTTCTGAAACACTATCAGTAGTGATGTAGATTCCCAGCCAGCATGCTCATGTGGGGCTAGGTGGATCCAGGTGGGCTCACTGTACATGTGTTGTTACTGGGATCCAGTTGGGCTTCCCAAGCGGGCCCCATCATTACAGCCCACCCTAATCTCACGTGGGTCCCATCTATTTTCCAAATATGCAGTGTACAACCCAGATCGGGCCCATGTTAAACCCCTCCTGGTCCCATCCCTGACCCTGGGGCCTATATATGGCCATATATCGGGCCAACATGGAACCCATAGACAAAACTTTCTGGTTCCTAGTTGGGATACCCATACAGGCCCCACATGCGCATGTTATAGGGTTTGTTAAACATACTGCAATATTGCCGCTGTCACGCAAAATCCACATATCTCCATTTTCCTCCTTTTTTCACTTTTTGGCATAATGTGAATCTAGCAGTTCTTCTGTATATTGTATCAAAACTGCACAATGAATGGACCAATAGAAATTACTTCTTTTTACATTGACTTCCACTAATAGTTCGGTAGGTTTTTTTTCTTTCTACAGTAAAGCTGCCGTTCTGGAGATACTAGGTGTTTGTGTGACAGTTATGATATACACGATCATATCAGAATATTATGACCACCCCTGGTTTGGAATTAACTCGACCTGGGACACAGTCACAGATGGCATTTACATTTAAGGCATTTAGCAGACGCTCTTATCCAGAGCGACTTACAAAAGTGCTTTGCTATTTACCCAAAAATAACCTCAGCTAGTTTGAATAGGCTAATAATTCAAAGATCCTCTAAGTTTAGACACATCATCATGGGCAAAGGACGCCATTTGACTGATGTCCAACAGGGCATGATAATTGGGTACCGGATGAAGGATGGTAGCATCTTGGTAAATGCTATCTTTCATTCATTGTTGCACTTTACGCCCAAAACACAGCCATGCTTAATTAAGAGACTTGAGTACATGTCTTTTGTGTGTTTTCCTGTTGTTACAAAAGCAAAGACACACTCACGCCCTAAATCAAGCTGCACGGTGCACACTTGACAATCTGCCTAAAGGCAGCTAAAATAGGGCCCACTGACTGCCTCCCAACAGCATAACAGTGGTGTCCCAAGGGCCACTGATGGGAAGAAAGGGGAACGATGACTCGGGCTAGTGGTACAGAGAAATCGATGTGACTCAGTGGAGCAGATAACCTCTATAACGAACACCTTCCATCACCCAATACAGTCCATGCCATGACGTCCTGCTAGCTCTGATCCAAGGGGGGTGATCCAACTATTAGGCAGGTGGTCATAATATTCTGATCGGACTGTGCATTTCATTGTCATACATGGTAAACCTACACAGACATACTCAAAGTTAAGACAAAGCAGTCGGCTGAGGGATACTATCTGGCTTTGGGCAGTCTGCTGTTTATATTTCTCCTCTGATTGGTCAGGTTGTTGAGGACGCAGTTGTTGGCCAGTGAGACGGGGTTGGATTTGAGGGGGCCTCTCCTCGACTCCCAGTAGCTTTCTTCCTCCACTCCAGCCCCCTCTTCTTCTTCCTCCTCCTCCACCTCGCTCTCTTCATCACTCCTCTCGTCACGTTCCACCTGAGGATCACGTTAGAAAATAAAAGTCACTCACTAGTAGTGCCACACACACACACACACACACACACACACACTCTGTGATACTACACTTTTAAAAGAGGTGTGTGAGTATTAGACAAACTAACAAATTAATTCATAACATGTCTGGAAGAGTTAAGAGAGTAAACCCCTCACTTTGCCCAAGAAGACAAATTTGTAGACCATGCGGAGAATGAGGTACGCCCAGAAAATGTGCAGCGCCTGCAGCACCAGCAGCACGGTGTTACAGAGGTAATAACCCGGGAACGGGTCGAAGAAATCCAACGACTCCACTAGAGTTGAGTAGACCACCCTGGAGGAACAAGGATTAGACAACTCAGAATCCAGATCATGGCTGTTTGTTTGTAATGTTATGTACTCAAAGAGCCCATATCCTATAGTTTCCCTGTACACTATATGGACAAAAGTATTGGGACACTTTTGGAAGAGGTGGGTCTGTGTTTGAAGACAGCAGCAACTCTGCCGTTCAGACACCCTGGGGAAGTTCTTTCCATCACTTTGGTGCCAGGACAGGTCTTTCGTGAATCTTAAAGGATGGTGGGTCAAACCGAGCCGTACTTGAAGCTGGAAGGGCTCTTGTTGCAGATCGGCTTTTGACCATCGCCATCAAGTACGGAGGGGCTGGCTGGTCCATTCTTGGCTTTGTATACCAGAGTGAGGGGTTTAAATCAGGCAGGCAGCAGCTTCAGGAAGCCAGTGAAGAGAGAATGAAGCAGAGGAGGAGCTGAACATGGCTGAACTCTCATTGCTGGTCCCACACAGCAATGGGATTTCAGTCTGACTAACCTACCAAGTGTCTAAAATCCTATCAGATACTAGTCACATGAAGCGACCAGGTGTAAACGGGGTCCTAATGTTATCAGTGAATGCGAGCTGTTTGGTAAATTAATGGGTAACACCACTGTACAGCATTTACTAGGCTTGGGTTCAATACCACTCAGGACCAATAAGAGTATCAATAAGAGTTCCTGGGCAAGACTCCTAAATCTACATCCTCATGACTGAATGTAAGCAATGCTGCCAAAATCAACGCCAGATCGCTGCTGAAAATGACACATCTTTATGGCTGAGGAAATGTGGGGGCTTATCATGCACCAGCCTCAAGGTGGCAATCTAACCGCACCAGCTGTGGAATGTTGGAAACAATAATAACGTGCTATTATAGTCTTCAAAGAATTGATCTCATATTCTATCAAACCAGATTTCTCAGAATCGATCAAAAACAAAGGCTGTTTGTACTGTCGACAGGGACTGCTGTATAAATCAGGGCTGCCCAAACCGTTTGTCTTGGGGGACCAGAGCGCAATGTTTGTGGTGGGCTGAGGGCCAAAACAAAGCACACATACACAAATACACTTAACGGACAAAAGTATTGGGACACCTGCTCATTCACTGTTTCTTCAAAAAACAAGGGTTTTAAAAAGAGTGTATCCTGCTTTTGGTGGAGTAACTATCTCTACTGTCCAGGGAAGGTTTTCCACTAGGTTTTAGAGGAGCACTGCTGTGAGGATTTGATTGCATTCAGCGACAAGAGCGTAAGTGAGGTTCATCATTCAGAGTGAGGACAATCATTCCAGAGAACACAGTTCCCCTCCAGCCCTGTTTAACTGCCCCAGAGACTCCTATTTTATTGGCAGTGCTCCTCTGCAGGGACTAAACAAGCGGTGTGTGCTCAGTGTAGGCCTTTCTGCTTCTTGTAGCATCTCTGTTTTCATGCAACAGAATGTTTAGCTGAGGAAAACTGGCCAGGCCACAACCAGACCGGTCACGCCCCCTTCACATGGTCCATGGCTCAGCCTGAAAACACCTCGCACATTTATACCACAGCTTACCTGCATGGAAAGATGATGAGACGGGTTACGAGGAAAACCACAGCGAAAAGAACAAACAAGCTGTCGCAGGTTTTCCTCCAGCCAGCGTAGTTAAACATCTTAGCAGACTGTGAAGACAACAGAGAGAGAAATGGCAGGTCGGAGAGGGGGTAGCATCAGTGCAGGACGCAGAGATGTTTATCGAATCACATCTAACATAACTGAGAAACAATACACGAGTGGGAGTGCTAGAACACGAGGTACTGGCACTAATGTGCTGCAGTCGTAGAAGATCTGTACACTGGCCCAGCAGTCGGAGTAGCCCAAGCGCTACCATTATAGCCCGGGGGGTCGTGAGTAAGAATCCCAGGCCATGCCGCTTTGCACATCAGCGGCCGGAGTCTGGGAGAGCACAATTGGCCGTGCTGTCTCCAGGTGGGTAGATGGCGCTCTCTGTCCCCTCATCACTCTAAATGTGATATTGGCCAGCATAGGCATCTGCTAGCTGGTATGGTGGAGTTGGGTACCCAGCACTTTCCTCAGAGTGTGTCGGCTGCCTGGAAATGCCGCATCGGCCACAGTTTGAAATGAGGCAGTGGCTGGCTTCAAATGCATCGGAGGAGACGTCCTAAGTCCTTACCCCTCTAGTATTGGGAGCACTGCTAGTGCTAAAGAGCGTTACTAACAGGTGGGTTAATTGAAAGTATTTAATTTCAATTTTTATTACAAATATTTTATTACAAATTACAAATACAATACAGTAAAAACACTAACAGCAGATAGGTTGGCTAATATGTTTATAATTCACGTGGGCCGTCTTTTACTTGGTAAGTGCTGGTATCATTGCTGGGTTACGTGTGCATGTGGTGGAGTATTGCTTGAAGAGCTTCGGGTAGAGTAACATTATCAATTATCAATACTGGCACTCCTAAAACTTCTCCCAGCCAAACAAATTAATTTGGGGGTTCGGAAGTTACTGTGGTGTAATTGCAGGTAATTAACACACATTACAGTTGAGCGCTTATTCTCCATGGTCTCCTATCGGTTATTATTAAGTTATTTTCCAACTGTCATCAAACATCAAAATAACACAAGTTAGAACAATTTAAGAGAAAATGACAGTAAATGTGCTCAATCAGTCCTAACACCTTAACACCCCAATGCTTATTACACACTAAGGTGTGTTACTCAGTAACTTCATTTACATGACACTCTTACAAGGTTGCTCATATTAAAGAGGTGGGCCAATGTAGTGTTAGGAGTTATGCCCAAGGACTCTTATTGGTGGAGAATGCTGGTCTCCCACATGGTGTGGTAGCTCACTGGCAGGTAGTGGTGTTAGTGGCAGGTGGGGCTGTTCTATATTAAGGGGTTAATACGACCAGGATTGTCAAAAATAGAATTATAATTCAAATCATCTTTATATCAATAAAACACAAATGTATGGTTTTAATTTTGTCACTTTGCAATAATCAATGATTATTTCCAAAATTGTAGCTTTGCAAAAGAAGTAGAAAAAATAAAAATAAAATAAAACATAAATAAATTAATATATAATTTTAATTTTATTTGTTCTTTAATTTGTTCTTTACATGGACACTGTGTAAAGTGCATCTACAAAAAAGCTAAAATCTAAAGTGAAAATATTTTCTCATTGGGAAAATGACCTGTACATCAAGTCAACACAGTGCATTACTTTGTTCAGGGTAGGTTCTGCTTATCAACAAGTAAATCTGTAGCCCTTTCACCTTGACACAGTAACCAGTGTGATAGTAACCAAGGCTCAAGGGCGTGCCATAAGATGCCGTCACTGATAACAAGGCAGAACGACTACATGCTTTATGTTAAGATGATTAAAGGCATCAGTAGGATAGGTAAGAAGATTATGCTAGTCTGGGCCATGCAGATTTATATTGGCTGCTTCCATTATGCAGCTTTTCAAAAGGAGGGTTACTCTAGTATCCATCACACAGCTGTGAAACAGAAGACCAGTGACCGTCATTATAAGTCATTATAAGTAGGTGGAGCTTTGGGCGGGTTGTTTTAGGTGGGGCAGATCTTTTCTTTTGCACCAGTAACTACAGGTGTGCAAAAGTCAGGCAGAAATCACCTTGTTTTTGCTCCCAAAGATGCCAAAATAAGGCAGAAGAGGCCAAAAGAGAAAGCCTTCACCAGCACATAGTTTCACAGTGTCATCAAATTGTTAGAAACATGCCACTGGCAGAGAGAGTGGAAAAGCCGGTCTTCCACACAAGAACTGACGGAACATGATCTGGATTTTACCTCCAGCAGGAAGTCGGATGAGTCATGCACGAGCATCACGATCGTCCCCACCCGAATGTAGTTGCCGCAGTAGGAAAAGCCGATCAAGAAGATGGTGGCGATGTGGTGAACGATCTGCTCCTTAAAATCCTGCACACAACAAACTCGACGGTTCAGTAAAATTTGTTCATCTAAAGGCTGGTTTTTAGACTTATTTTTCAGTCACTATTAAAATTGTTCAACAACTACTATGATTTCTTCAGTATCCGCTACAAATTATTCAGTATCCCCTCTAAATGATTCAGTAACTAATATGATTTTTTTTAGTATCTACAATGAATTATTCAATAAGTAACCACTACAATTTATTCAGTAAGTAACCACTATGAATTATTCAGTATCTACTATAAATTATTCAGCATTCTCTATTAATTATTCAGTGTCTACAATTAATTATTCAGTAAGTAATCACTATGCATTTTTCAGAATCCCCTCTGAATGATTTATTAACTACTATGAATTATTCTGTATCCTCTCTGAATTATTTTGTATCCCCTATGAATTATTTAATGATTTATTAACTACTATGAATTATTCAGTATCCCCTATGATTGAATCAGTATCTACTGTACATGATTCAGTAACTGCTATGCATTTTTCAGTATCTACAATGAGTTATTCAGTATCCACTATGAATTATTCAAGATTCTCTATTAATTATTCAGTATCTACAATTATTTATTCAGTAAGTAACCACTATGAATTATTCAGCATCCCCTATGAATTAGTTGGTATCCCCTATGAATTATTCAGTATCCCCTCTCATTTATTCATTAACTACCATGAATTGTTCAGTACCCCCTCTCAATGATTCAGTATCTTCTGTGAATGATTTAGTAACTGGTATGAATTTCTCAGTATCTACAATAAATTATTCATGAAGTAACCACTATGATTTATTCAGTGTCTAATATGAATTATTCAGAATCCTCTTTAAATTATTTGGTATCTGATCTGAATGATTTAGTAATTAGTATGAATTTGTTAGTATCCACTATGAATTATTCAGTATCCCATCTGAATGATTCATTAACTACTATGAATTATTCAGTATCCTCTATGAATGATTCAGTATTCACTATGAATTATTCAAAATTCACTATGATTCAGTCAGTACCTACTAATAATTACTCTAGTATCTACTTAACAATACAGACAAGGTGAACTTTTCCCACGTTTTAGTTCAAAAGGTGGTAGATTTGATCCCACCAGCTGCTCCAGGTGAACCCACCCTGGTTAGGTCATTAGACAAATGTGTGAGCTAAATATTAAGTTCTTACTGGTCCCAGGAGCAGATTCTCTTAACACATGCCAGCCACCAGCCTCCATAATACCAAGGATGATATGGTGTGTGTGTGTGTGTGTGTGTGTGTGTGTGTGCAGAGTGATTAATTAGGGCCCACAGGGCAGCACTGCTAATCTGATGAAAATGTTTCCTCTCCTGAGGTTCATTTCATTTGAACTTCCTTCCGGAAATTCCTCGTTCACCAATGAAGGGAAACTGCAGCACCTGTGTGTCTCCAGCACATTCAGCACACAGCCTGACAGAAGTCTGGGGACACTTTACCCACTTGTGAAGTTCGATTTTGTTACTGTTACCTTTTATTCATGAGGAAATGAGGTGCATGTTTCAATCAGATCATTTAAACCAGTGCTTTCTTCAGTTTGACTGGTCTGATCCAGCGTTCTCCAGGGTGTATTGTCTGTGTGTATGGAAGAGGTTTAAAAGCTCACTTTGCGTTTGACGTCGACAGAGACGCAGAACAGCAGTGACCAGTAGAAACTGAGCTCCAGGAGGTAGTACCAGTATTGGGCCTCAGTCATAGGCTGCAAAAAAGAGGACAATACGCATTAAGAGAAAGTGAAAGAGAAAGACTTGGTTAAACACAGAGAAGTCAAAACTCTCTTGTTTTGCACTGGAGAGCTGTAATTACTGTCAAAATCAGTGGCTTTAATCCAGTATGAATTGGCATGAGTGTTTTGCAGACTGACTGTATTTACTGTGGAGTGATTTTACTTTTTACACAATTTTACAGAATGTTTTACAGTCTTATAGTAATAATCGTTGAGTAATTCTTATCCAGTATGAATCTGCAGGGTATGAAGTATTTACAGCCAAACAGTAATGATTGTGGAGGGATTTTATTCCAGTATGAATCTGCAGTATGTAGTTTTTACAGTCAAACAGTGAAAAATATTGAGTCATTTTCATCCAGTATGAATCTGCCAAATGTGTTTTTTACAGTCAGAAATTAACTAAATTCACTATTCCAGAGTTCTGATTCTGACTTTCATCCAGAGTCTGCAATGTGTCCAACCTTCACAGTCTGACAATAATAATTGTGGTGTAAGAATCTGCAGTGTATTTACATAATCATTTTAATTCATACTAATTAAAACCACTCCACGATTTACAGTCAGACTGTAATTATTGTGGATTGATTTGAATCCACTATGAATTTGCAAGGTGTAGTTTGTTTTACAGTCTGACAGTAATAAGTCTGGTAGGAATCCGGTATGAATCTGCAATGTGTAGCATTGACAGACAGTCTGAGAGACATAATTGTGTGTAATTTCAATCCAGAATGAATCTAATTGTCACAGTCTTTTACAGTGACCAGGGTATCAGTGGTAAAATCAGGGAAATTACACAGTAAAATTGCACATACTACAATTCCCAACCTGCTCGGAAAAAACTCATTCAGTTCTAGAGAATGACAGAGAGAGGAAAAAAGACAGAGAAACACTCTTCAGTATCAGGGGCCCTGCCAGGGATCTTGGGACCTATGAGAATATATTACACTAGGCCCCACAACCCTAACAATTCTGCCAAAATACTCAATTAAGACATTTTTATTGCCCCTGTCAGTCTAGAATCGGACTTCTCTGCCCCATTACAGCACCCCTGCTCAGTATAAAAGGTAATATGCTCCAGAAAGACTCGGTTCCAGACAGTAAAGAAGTCCAATCTTGCACATGCACTCAAGAACCAGCCTCTGTTATAGAAGTATGCATTTTTTGGACTACATTTATTTACAGTTCCTGGAACACCCACAGAAATGATCAGAAAAAACAATGTCCATATTTCATCCTTCTTCAACATCGCTATTGCATGGTCAAGCTAACAAATCTGAGACACTCTGATAAGGACCAAACAGTGATGTTCTAGACAACTGGGTCAGAACATCTCCAAATCATCAGGCAGGTCTTGTAGGGTGCAGTGATCACTACCTACCAGAAGTGCTCCAAGAAAGGACAACCAGTGAACCGACAACAGGATCATGAGCTACTGAGGCTCACTAATGCTCATGGAGGCCCCACCTCACAACTTACAGGACTTACAGGAGATCTGCTGCTAATATCTTGGTGCCAGCTATTGCCACCGGACACCTTCTGAGGTCTTGTGGAGTCTCATGTCTCCAATAGTCAGATCTGTTGTGGTGGCACCTTCTCCATGAGGGGACATACTCAATATTAGATAGGTGGTGCTAATGTTATGGCAGTGTACAGTGCAGCCTTAGTCCACCAGTCAGCATGAAACACACCTATGAAAGTTCAGCCAAAGCACTGGAGCTGGTAGAGGGTGGGACGAACTTTTTTGGGGTGTGTTTTGATGTCATTTCCTGGCTGAAATGTTAACATTCCAAAAAAAAAAAAAAAAAAGAGTAAAGCGATCAACACAATAGCGGGATGTTTACGGACTGCATCACTCCCTAAAATTCACATCCTCCTTCTTAGAGAAAGTGTTGGCAGGCTCTCTGTTATTTGGCTGTTAAAACACAATCAAGGAACAGAAAGAGTCCCTCAGGCCATCTGTAATACGCTGGCATAGAGCAGCTCTGATGCTTTAGGTGTTTTCAGCTCGGCTTTGTGTCCATCAAAGTGTCTAGCTTGACATGACGAGCAGCTTTTGCCTCAATACTGATTCGACAGAATGTACTGATTCTGTTTTGGTCCAATATGTGTTTGAAACAGATGTATGACAGCTGATTAGGGCAGACATCACAACAAGGGATACAATGGGTTGACTTGGCTTTATTTCTAGGCTAGGACAGTTCTTTTTTCAGTGTTTTTATCTTTAGTGCAAATGCATCATTAGTGCAAAATGATGATATTTAAAAATAGTGTCCCCAAACTTTTGATGGGGAAATACTGGATTGGATCCTACTGTGATTGGCGAGCTTACAGAGAAAAGCACCCTGACATCAAGTTTTCTGGCATTGTCTGGCAGTGTGTCCACTCTGTGCAACTCACCTGTCTGGGGTGTCCTCGCCAGCACTCCCTGTGATCCCAAAACCAGGGCGTCTGTGTGAGAGGGGGGTTGGGGGGTGGGGTTAGCAGGACAGGCTACATTAAGAAATGGCAGGGTGTACATATGTTTCACATTTACACAGTTGAGTTTTTCAATTGCCTCCCTTTCGTCTGTAAATGTGTTGATCGAATACACTTTATGGACAAAAGTATTGGGACAACAAGGGTATTAAAAAAGAGTGTATCCTGCTTTTGTTGGAGTAACTGTCTCTACTGTGCAGGGAAGAAGAAGACTTTCTACTAGATTTTGGAGGAGAGCTGCTGTGGGGTTTGACTGCATATAGTGTCAAGAGCATTAGTGACGTCAGGATTGTTGGATGATCACCACCCACCTCATCCCCAGCTCCCAAACTCGTCCCAAAAGTATTGGATGGAGCACCACCATCCATTATCCCAGGGAACACAGTTCTTCTACTGCTCCACAGCTCAATGCTGGGGGGCTATATACCTCTCTAGTCCACGTCTGGCCTTCGACAGCATGGTGCCATAAGGTTCATAGGGTTCCAGGGACTAGAAAAGCTGTGCGTGTGGCAGTTATGGGTTTAAAGCAAAACTAAAGAGGAAGGCCTCAGCAGATCAACTCCATTTAGGACGAGAGGGTGTATCTTTCAGGATGGTATGATTGATATCCTTTCCCAGTTGAGAACTGAGGACAGGGGCAGTGGACAGTGTCTCAAACACTCACGTCAATCAGGGAGGCGAGTCCAGCAGCGAAGGCGATGAGGTAGAACAGAAACCTCCACCTGAGAAGAGAGAGAGAGGACCTGTGTGAACACCTCAGTGTATTCGGACACCCCCACATTATACCTACAGGAGCTTTTTATGATGTCCCCCTTTGCTCTAAGCTCTAACAGCAGCAGCAGATCTGGAGCTCTGCAGTTATTGAGTCAGCTGAGCTTAGCACTCGGCCCTGACCCGGCTCTGTAACTTTACCTGATCGGACACTCGGTGGACACTGAGCTGCCCTCTGTGAACTGTTCCTCCTAAACGCTTCCACTGTTCAATAATAATAATACCACTCACAGCTGATGGAGAAAGATCTAGGAGGGAAGGTCTAAATTTCACCAGCTGACTTGTTGTTGTTGTTGGTGCAGCGGTGTCTCCTATTACATACAGAACCACGCTGGAGTTCAGTGAGCTCTTTAGAACCTCCCACTCTTTCAGTAATGTGTGGAAAGGCAGACTGCAGGGCTAGGGGCTTGATTTTATATACCTGTGGCTAAATGAAACACCTGAATTCAATGATTAGGAAGTGTGTCCAAATACTTCTGTCCTTATAGTGTATGTCAACGTATTATCACTGTCATGCAAAATGAAAAATGCATCTCCAATACAGCAACTTTACAGATGTTCCATTAAAGCCTTCTTAACTTTTAATGGAAGTCAATGTAAAAAGTTTTTTTTTGGAGCATTTCAATTGGTCCGTTCATGATTCATGTAAAGAACAACTGGCAGATTCACATTATGTCAAAACGTGAACCGCGCAAATGTAAAACTACAAGGTTTTTGCTTGAGAGTGATGATATTGAGAAAACTGAAATGTCATGATTGGAAGTATCAACAGTGCTGATATATCGATCCACCAACTCTCAACTGAGCGAGCATGTGGAGAAAAACAGAGTGTGCTCACGAAGCCTCGCAGAACTTTTTGCTGTTGCTGGGCTTGTCCTGGTTGCGGCGCAGGCGGAGCCAGAGGTGGATCTGTCGGGCTGTGAAGCCGCTATGCTTCTCTAGACTCAGGAGATCACCCTGCGCAGAGAAGAATGCAATCAAATCCTCACAGCAATGCTCCTCCAAAATCTAGTAGTAGGCCTTCCTTGGACAGCAGAGACAGGTACTCTACTAAATGCTTTTAAGACCCCTGATTTCAGAAGAAACAAAAAATGAACAGGTGTATTAGTGTATAGACGCTATCTGGACAAAAGTATTGGGACACTATACCTTTGGATTAAAAAAAATAATATATATATATATATATATATATATATATATATATATATAATGTACACATGGTCCTTTACTGACTCAGAAGCTGTCTTCTACAGCATAGCTCAAAGCCATCTTTGTGTTTTTAAGAGTGTGATGCTAATAATGGACCCGGAGCAGCACTTATTCAGAGAGTGGTGCTTCCTCAGTTGGCCTATGGTCTAATGAGCCTCACAGGACCGGGCCGGGCTGGGATATCTCTGCTTAAATGAGCCCCATGATCAGTGGGCTGAAGCAAAAGACATTTGAGTTTCTTTCCTCTGATTGTTTTCAGAAATTTGGTGATTTGACTGTAGCCGTAGCCTAGGTCAACACGCTAAACATAGAACAAATATTAGGATTCCTCTGGGCCGTCGCTGCGAAGCCTTTGAGGCATAATCAAACATAAAATGAAAATGTGAGGTTTGCAAATGATCGAGGAAACTGCCAGAACAAAGACTGTTCCTCTACAACACAGTGTAGCGCAAGAACCGAAGACAGGTGTCCTTGTTCCATAGTGAGGACAAAAACAGCTGATAAATAAGTGAGGTAATGCCGGTTTACTGTAATGCAAACTAACACCGCGCACATGGAGTCTCCACAAGCCTGTGCTTGAGTCAGGCAGGTTGCTCCAAGGGTGGGGCTTTTCCAAGGGAATTTGAAGGAGATCCATTCCAGTATTTATAACTGAAAAGGGCGTAAATACAGAGCAAGCCGGTTCTCTCTGTGATTCAATGCCCCTAGCCATCACATAGGATTGCTCAAATCCACCAGCACACCTGCTTTTCTTTTAATGAAGGATTGATTAATTAATACCTGTCAACATAACTATAACTAAAATATGGTTTAGGTTAAACACCCACAACACTGTGGGGGAAATTGTCCCCTGGGTTTTGGCGTCTTAGCGAAGTTTCAATAGCAGTTCATTTGGTTTAGGGTCCTGCAGGCGTCTGAATGTAAACCCTACACTATTTAAAGCGTAAAGAGTCCATTTAAAATCATCAATATTTATAAACTTCAGACATAATCCAGGTAGTATTTTGTTCAAACAAGAGATTTGTCCAACATAATCCACTTTATGTCGATAAATGACATTTTCACTGCCCCAAACTTGGCTAGTGCGCCCCCTAGAGGTTGAAACATCAGTTCTGCTGCGTCTGTAACTCTGCCTCAATTTATGACAACATAGAGATAGAGTTCCCTCTACTGCGCAGAGACCTTCCAAATACTGGAGCACTTATAAAGCAGAAAAACCTTACACTGGCTCCGTTTTCCCAAGAAGTTCATTTCCAAGCTCCGCCCAGAGTCATCGTGTGGCACCAGGCCAGCAGGGGGCCCCCCAGGGCTGACAAACTATATTAGTGGCAATGTGCAAAGTTTGCAATTACAGTAGAAGAGATCTGACCTTCCTAAGGGGGCAAATGTACACACACACACACAGCTCGTCTAGTCCCTGTAGAGAAGTACTGCCAATAGAATAGGACTCTCTGGAGTAGATAGGCATGAACCTATGCTGCCTAATGCCAGGTGTGGGCTAGAGGGGTATAAAGCCCCCCAGCATTGAGCTGTGGAGCAGTGGAAGAACTGTGTTCTATGGAGTTACTTTTGGGAGGTTGAGTTGGGGATGATGAGGTGGGGTGGTGATCATTCAACATCCTGACATCTCTAAAGGCTCTTGTCGCTGAATGCAATCAGATCCTCACAGCAATGCTCCTCCAAAATGTAGTAGAGTACCTTCTCCCCTGGACAGTAGAGACAGTTACTCCAGCAAAAGCAGGATACACTCTTTTTTTTTTTTACTACCCTTGATTTCAGATAAAAACAATGAATGGGCAGGTGTCCCAATACTTTTGTCTATATAGTGTATCTGATATTATCATTTATTTATCAGGGTAACGGCTCTAGAACCAGGTGTGATTGTGTGATTATTGGATTATCCTCCACAGACCTGTGAGAAGTGTTTCTTTTTCTGCAGGTAAAAGGCCTCCAGTTTGGGGTGAGGTGGAACTCGAACACGCATCCTGTCAAACACTCCCAGTGCCCGGCTGAGAGGCAGAGCCACAGCCCTGAAAAAGAGGTATTGGCGTTAAGGCGCCCTTCCTGAACGAGTGTATGACTCAGTACTCTGACACACCCTCTGGTACTGTGGCTGGCAACACCTAACACTTTCTCATCTGTCCTGTGGCTGACATCTGGCCAGACAGCTTTGTTTAAAACTGATACGGCCACTGCTGCGTCCAATTCATTGGCTGAGGAGGTTTGTGTGTGTGTGTGTGTGTGTGTGTGTGTGTGTGTGTAGCTGACAGGGCTACCAACTAAGGTTAAGGGTTATTGTTACATACATAATATACATACTATGGGATATAACATTACATATAACATACACTACATGTCCAAATGTTTGTGGACATCCCTTCTAACGAATGCATTGAGCTACTTTATTTTGCACCCATTGCTGACACACACACAGCTAATCTACTCTTTGTAGAGAAGTACTGCCAATAGAATAGGACTCTGAAACTACTGGCACCATGTCTACTAATGACCCCCCAGAATTCTCTGGAGTGATAGATGGTGCTCCATACAATACTTTTGGGATGAGTTGGGAAGTTGGGGACATCCTGACCTCACAAACACGCTTGTTGCTAAATGCAATCAAATCCTCACAGCAATAGTCCTTCAAAATCTGAAAAAAACTTGGACCCTGGACAGCAGAGACAGTTACTCCAACAAAAGCAGCATCAACTCTTATTATTATTATTATTTTAAATACCCAAAATAACAATGAATGAGCAGGTGTCCCAATACTTTTGTCCATTTAGTGTATGTATAATCATACAATAAGGTTTTAATGCATTCCTGTGTGCTTGTGTGTGTGTATGTGTGAGAGCTTGCATGCGTGTGAGTAAGTAATTCAAGAGGCTTAATCAGGTGAGAGTAGGTGAGGAGGTTCCGGAGATAAGGCTGTTTGTAGTGACACCTCCAGTTTCATTGGCAATGTAGGAAATGAATAAGACCACAGTTATCGACTGTAGTTAGGATGCCACGGCTAGAGTAAGCCTACGTTATACGTTGAAATATAAGGGAAAGGGTTAGATCATATAGGCTATTAATATAATTAATATAGGCTAATATTTATTGGTTTTGAACTTAGGCCTACTTGACCCATCCCCCCAGCCATGGCATCCCGGCATCCTAACTACGGTGGATACCTGTGTGTCCCAAGTGTCCTCTTTTTCTGGAAAAACAAACAATATGTCCCCCTCGCATTTGCATCAAATACTTTTAGGATGATGATGAGCACACATTCAACCAAATGTGTCCAAACGTTTGACTGCTGCTGTCAATGCTGGGTTGCCATATCACCCACAGATCCAATCAGCCAATCAGAGAAGACGAAGACCAGACTAGACCTGCGCAGGTCATTTGCGTACTTGGTAGCACCCAGCCGTACATGGCACCGTGCCCACCTGGGAGTAAAACCTGACTCCCAGTTAAAACCCAATGACATTTTCTCTTTATTTCTTACTTAGGATCCCCACTTATTGGCCATTTTATCAGAAACACCGGCCATATGTCCACATTGCAGGTGTACAGTTAGGTGTAGGCCATCTGCTGCTGCACAGTTCATCACGTTCAGCCCCCATCTACCTCATCCATCAATGCAAAGGGACCATGGAAAGGCTGGTGGGCCAGTGTCTTTAGACCCTGGAGTTCCTCACATCCAGCCAAAAGGAAAATGACCACTGATGAAGGACACAAAGATGGCTAACACACACACATACACACACATTGTGCATCAACAGATGGCCCACAGTCTCTAACTGTGCACTAGTAAGGTAGAGCTACAGGAGATCACGGGATCCACTACACCAAAAAATACCTGGGTAGAGGGAAATAAATACCATGGTCAAATATAACAAGCCTACAGAGTTTCTGATAAACTGGCCACCCCTGGTTTTGAAGCAGATGGACGCTAAAACATGCAATTCAGGGTAACTTCAGGACCAGAAACCACTGGTTCACTGACCTTTCGAAAACGAATCGGACAGCGATGAAGCCCAGAGCCAAGGGAAGGCTGAGGAGTAGGTCGCGAGGAAGTGGACGACGGGCACCCTCAATCGCGTCGTCCCCGACGTCCTGCCATGACCTTCCAGAGGGAAGCCAATAGTGCTCCTTCCACAGCCACTGGTTCAGCAGCTGCTCCATCCTAAAACACAGAGAAAGAGTATGTGTGTGTGTGTGTGTGTGTGTGTGTGAGTGTGTGTGATCTTAATCACCGCCTGCTTAAAGATTAATACTGTGGTTGATATTTATAAATAAGGAGAAATCTAAGACCTTCCAACACTGCAGGTTTGGGGGCCAAAGTGGGAGCCGTCAACACAGCGGCTCAAACCCTGAGCCAAACCAACTTTGGGATGCTGGTAATGTTGGTTGAACAGCTTGGTGATGCTGATCATGCTGGTTGACCAGCTTGATGATGCTGGTTGACCAGCTTGGCAATGCTGGTAATGCTGGTCAACCAGCTTGGTGATGCTGGTAATGCTGGTCAACCAGCTTGGTGATGCTGGTGATGCTGGTTGACCAGCTTGGTGATGCTGGTGATGCTGGTTGACCAGCTTGGTGATGCTGGTTCACCTGCTTGGTGATGCTGGTAAAGCTATTTTCTTCTTATAATAACTGGAAATTCATAATTAATGTTTGACATATTTAATTAGTATGTCAAAATAATGACATCCCAGATAAGGAATACATTTCCATTAGGAAGCTATTTTTAGAGGGGATCCCCATAATTCAGTACCTTAAAATTCTACAAAAAGTCTACAATTATCGTGATATTATCGTGATATTACAGTTCTGTCATATCGCCAACCCCCAGCCAGAGGGAAGCCAATAAGGGCCTCCAGTCTCCATTACCAGCCAGACCACCACCAACACCCCACCACATTCTCCCCAAGCCAGTGATTCCCTCTGATTTATCCCACAGCAGGATGGCAGACACTGGCTCTCACCAGCCAACGAGGGCAGATGGCAGAGGCACGGCCATGAAAGCAGCATGATGCTCTAGTATCGATGGGTAAGCTGATCAGTGATCAGACTGCAATATCGATTATTGGTCAATTAGAAAGAAAAGGGGCCTCAAGCACCCCCCCCCCCAAAAAAAAAAAAAAACACACCGTACATAAACTCATGAGCAACACATGTAAACATGCAATACTGCAAGACGTCTAAGCCAATATCATCAAATGCAAATGATCGATTAGGTATTGGTTATCGATTTCAGTTACCTGTCCATAACTATGGTGGTGGGGATGATGGTGGTGATGACGCAGGGGCTGTGAGTCGCAGTCTTGTGGTCTGATCTCCTTTATGAGTCCCAGATTTTCATTATGAGTGAAATATAAAACACGAATAATAACGAGAGCCGCTATTCACAACACACACACACACACACACACACACACACGCGCGCGCGCGCTCTCAAATACACACACAGGCAGCGCACGATTCCCGCACGGACCCCAGACTTGATCCTTTGGGGTTAAAAATAGTAGAAATCGATTAAATGTCCATTAAAATCCGAAAGAACGGTGGAATAAAGGCGGTGTTCGCGTGTTAGCAGCTGAAAGCCGCTGCGCTCGCAGTGAAGGCGCTGTATTGGCGCTGGGGGTGGGTGGGAGTTGGCGCCCTCTAGCGGATGTTTACTGCACATGCTCAGGCCTGTATGGGGGAAGGTAGTTCCAGAGGTGACAAAAGTACAGAGACCTATAGTGACTCTACTATAGGGCAAATGAGTACAGTCATATTACCCAGCTAGAGTAAAAATATAGAGCTAATACTATTTATTTTTGGAAAAACATGAAAACCATTAAAGGCTGTTCTTGGCTCCAGGTAGTTACATAATGAAGACTGATGGTCAATGGTGGTGGTGGTTGGTGTGGCGCAACGGTGGTTGGTGTGGCGCAACAGATAACACCACCGCGTTATAACAACACCATGTGGGAGACCAGGGTTTGATTCCCAGTCTGGGTGACTATGCTTCGCTACACCAATAAGAGTCCTTGGGCAAGACTCCTAACACTACATTGGCCCACCTCTGTAATACAAGTCACCTTGTAAGTCGCTCTGGATAAGAGCGTCAGCTAAAATGCCATAAAAATGGTCAGTGATGGTATTTTGCATTTTGTATGCTTGATATTCCAGTGTAAATGATCCAAATGGTTTAACCAGTGACTTATGACTTAGATCTAATGTGATCTGAAGGCGTCCCACAGTGGTACTAGAGGTCTTCAGTGTGGACCATTATGCCAATTCCTATTACTAAGCAAAGAAAATCTGGTTTAAATCCTAATTATGACCATAGTCTCCTTTTAGCAAGTCACTCACCATGTGTAAACTAAGCTAGCAGTGACTAAACCAGCATAAACCAGCATCTGTTGTGTTTTGAACGCTGATCCGCTGGTCAGCTGGCCCCATACCAGCACCAGACCAGCATGAACCAGCGCTTGTCATTCTGGAGCTTAAGCTTTGGTTCCTTTGCTGATAGGATAGGATAGGACAGGATAGGATACCTCTAAACCAGGAGGTGGACGGTGGCACATTACCTACTGCGTGTGTTTGCGCGTGTTGCATTGCTGCACCAGATGAAGATCAGTTGGAAAAAATGAAGTTCAGTCAGAGGAAGAGCTCACACTGAGATGATTAGATAAAGTGAGGAACATGTTAAGCAAGTCAGAAGTATCTGACATGTCTGTCACACCTAAACAGCAGAGGTGTTTCTGCCTTTATTGTTGTGTTAATGGTATTTTTAAATGCATAATGAAACATTCTGGATAAAGCATAAGACTGGGATTGACACTGGGAAGACACTGGGACTGAAATACCATACTGGATAATGACTATGACATACAGGATAATGAGTTAGAGATATGAGACAATGACTAAGACACAAAAGATACTGGGTAATCACTAAAACATACTGGATAATGTCTAAAACATACTGAATAATGACTAAGACATACTGAATAATGACTAAGACATACTGAATAATGACTAAGACATACTGGATAATGACTAAGACATACTGGATAATGACTAAGACATACTGAATAATGACTAAGACATACTGGATAATGACTAAGACATACTGGATAATGACTAAGACATACTGAATAATGACTAAGACATACTGGATAATGACTAAGACATACTGAATAATGACTAAGACATACAGGATAATGATTAAGACATACTGGATAATGATATAAGACATACTGGATAATGATATAAGACATACTGGATAATGACTAAGACATATTGGGTAATCAATAAGACACATACGACACAAAACATACTGTTAATGATAATGATATAAGACATACTGGATAATTTCTGAAACATGCAGTATAAATGCCATGACATACTAGTTAATGACTAAGGCTTACTGGAAAATGAAAAAGAGATATGGGACAATGACTAAGACACACTGGGTGAAAACTAAGACATACTGGATAATGACAAACTTGTACTGCTTGTGTTGAAGCTAGAATGGCCTAGAAATGCACTGACATTAGCTTAGTGCTAACATAGTATTAGAATCCAACAGCAAGATCTAGCAGAAATCAGCATTACATACAGGTAGGTTTTGTCCTCTTGACCTTGAGTTTTGACCTAGATTAGCACCATTCATTTCAATCTCAGTTGTTACTAATTGTAGGTCTGTCTATTCGCTCTCTTGCTTGTTATTTCATTCATCATGATTGAACACAGTTATTATAATGTGAGACATAGGAATCATTGCCTCTGGTATCTTTTGGAGCCCATTTCCTGGAGCAAATAATGCTATAAACGAATTTCCCCATTAACTGCTGAAGGATCAGGCCTAATATGTATGCGAGGGGTGAGTCTGAAGGAGCCAGAGCAGCAAAACCTTCCTCACTGTTTTACCACGGGCATCAGAAGACATTCTAGGTTCTGTGTGATTTCGTTTCCAGCCAGCAAGTTGAAGTCAGTACAGGGGACACGCGAGGGGTAGACAGTAGTGCAACGTGTGTTTCACTCAGATCACTGTGTGAGATAACACTGTGATGACTTATAGCCTCCATAGTACTCACACGCATTGCCCTTTCCATTGGAGAACGTCAGTCAGATGATGATCACGAGATGTGTTCAGAAACAGGGAGCCCTTCATTATTATGAGAGTATTTGACAGTAGTGGATTTTCAGGTCAGTTTTCCTGCAGTGTATGTCTTTCACCTTTTACCTCTTAGAATTTAGCTGTGTCATTTTTATTCAGCTCAGAAAATGAACTTGCAGTGAACTCAAGCATGTGAGCTCGAAATCTAACTGAATCTGGCCTTTGGACGTATGCATCGCACCACTGGTGCCAAATTTAGGGGCCCATATCATGGAAAACCCTGTTATTCGTATTTGTCCTATGGTAAACATTCATCTATACTGTGCACATGTCATTATTAATGACATGTAAACATGAAAATATACAGTACAACTCAATTCGGTGCATAAAACTACATACACTGTTTGGACAAAAGTAATGGGACACTTGCTCATGCCCTGGTTCTTCTGGAATCAAGGACATTAAAAAGAGTTGATCCTGCTTTTGTTGGAGTAACTGTCTCTTCTGTCCATGGAAAAAGGCTTTCTACTAGATTTTGGTCACGATGTTGGATTATCACCATCTCCACCTTATCCCCAGCTCCCCAACTCATCCCAAAAGAACTGGATCATCATTCCAGAGAACACAGTTCTTTCACTGCTCCACAGTTCAATGCTGGGAGGCTTTATACCCCTCTAGTCCTCGCCTGGCTTTATGCATGGTGCCAATAAGTTCATATTTATCTGCTTCAGACCTCCAGAGTCCTACTCTATTGGCAGTCCTTAAAGTAGCTGAACGCATTCACTAGAAGGTGTGTCCACAAACTTTTGGAAGCAAAATTGGAATAAAAAGGAATATGCAAAACACAAGGCCAGAAAGAGATGCATCACTGTAGTGAAAGCTACATTCAGTGGTGTATTTACATACTGTCACAGAAACGTCACAAAAGACAAAGGAATACCCAGCCCAGTCTGCCTGGGTCTTCAGATCTGCTCAGATGTTTGACCAATGTCAGTATCTGGTGCCTCATGAGGCCGAGACTCAGTATAAAACACAGTGAGTCAGTGCAGCAGTCGGTGCTGATGGATGGCTGAGGGGGAAGTCACTGTATCCAAACATACGGTCAGTTCCCTTAAGGGAAATGTCTCGCTCCAGAGCCAATCACTGTCTGCCATATAAATCTGATGGGCTGGAAAGTGCTGGGCTGAGGGAACAGCCTTTGACTTGGCTGTCACCCACTCCATAGGGACTTACTGGCACTGAAATGAGGAGCACATGATTAGTCAACTTGAATGATCTTTCTTTGGCTGTAGCTCATTTTCTGAGGTCATACTGCGATGAAACTGAGATTAATTCCTTGGGGGGAAAGTAGTGCTACAATATTAGCATCAACAAAAGCTATAAACAACGGAGATAGACAGTGTGCAGGGAGTTTGTATCCTTTAGGCTTTTTGCACTATTCTTCTATCCTGAGGTCACTTGAGTTTAGCGGAGGTGTCCAGCTCCAGTTCTGGAGGGCCTTACTTAGTTCACCATAGTTTCATGATTTTCCTGCCCAAACATTCCCAATTCAACTGAGAACCCTGCTGAAACAGCTGAAGACCAGCCTTTGCTGGTAGCTGGTTTCAGATGGTCTAAGCTGGTCTTTGATGGCCAAGCTGGTTGAAAAGCTGGACATCCAGACGAGAACATGCCCCATGCTGGTAAGCTAGCTGATAACCAGCTCTTAACCAGCATAGTGTATGTTGCATTTGATTCTAGTCATGCTGGTTGACCAGCTTGATCTTGCTGGTTATGCTGGTCAACTAGCTGGGTTTGCTGGCCATGCTAGTCTACCAGCTTGTTACCAGCTAATATATAGTATCTACGTGAATCTTACCAGCAAACTGTGTTGAGGTGTTAAGTAATCTTAAATAGACTCGCTTATGAGCTTATGACACTGTTCGACACACAGTTATCTATAAACATGGGCTAACGTTCATTAGCATTGCTAAAAACAGCAGTAGCAGCTATCTTCTCATTTTAATAGTTAACAGTGTGTCACACAGTCAGAAATCTGCAAATGATGATTAGGGCTCTCAGTTTTCACAATGTTAATGGATGGCTGGCTTTGCTACATTAGCTTTGTAGCTCCAGAGTAAGACAGTGTGATACTCGTTTTTCTGGCCAAACAGAAGCTGTAAGCTCTGAGATTGGAGATCAGTGCCGTGGTAATTACGTATTTGTAAAATAGCCTGGGACCAGCATGTGCACCCACCCACCAATGTATGTGCACCCTAAAGCAGGCCGTGTCCTGCTTCTCTTTGCCAGACAGCTGGCCTCAACGTCAGACTTCCAGCACAATGGCTCCACTATTCCATGCTGGAAATGAAGCATTTCTGGGGAGCCCGTGAGCTCACAGAGGGAGAAACATCTAGTTTGTTTTACCCACTGCTGCTGTCACCGCCAAACGCCCCTCCACCCACTGTTATTTCTCTTCCTGTTCTTTTTGGCAGGAGACGGTTAAACCCCAACAGCAGACCCCAGCACATACACACATACCCACCACTCACAGCTTGGCGAACAAAAGATTACAGCTCTTGCCCTACTTTAACCAGTCGAACTGAGGCAACGACAACATTACAGTTCTAGTGGTGGATGCCTGTGGTAGCACATATACCCATCAGCCATAGCATTAGCACTATTAGTATATAAGTGCTGGTTGTTCAGGGTAATCTTGCTAGTTATGCTGGTGGATTAGCTTGGTCTTACTGGTCATGCTGGTCAACCAGCTCAGTCTTGCTGGTCATGCTGTGTTGCAAGTCTTACCAAATGTGGCTTGAGAAAGTACAACCAGTTAACTGGCTAGGGACACCATATTGGGGATAGGGGTGTGTTTTTGGGGTTGTTGGGTAAAAGGGCCTAGTTTAATATGTTTTCATGGGGTCCAAAATCCTTGGCAGTGCCCTGCCTAAAGCTCACTGATGTGATCCATGGAGTGTATACAGTGTATAGTCAGCCACACACCACATAACGCCTTTAGCCCTGTGCTGGTGATGGTAGGTTATGTTAATAACATTGAGCCACTAGGAGGTTTACCTCATTTTAAACCCGCTTTTATCTGGTTTTCAGGGGGTCTATGCTGTTCTTTCATGGTCAGAGTAGCTAGAAGACTGGTTCACCAGCTCAGTCAAACTAATCAAGTTGGTCATGCTAGTCAACCAGCTCAGTTAAGCTGGATATACGGGTAGACCAGCTTGGTCAAACAGGTCATGCTTGTCGACTTGGCCTCTGAAGCTGGTCATGCTGGTTGCCTAGCATGGTTAAACAGGTCATGCTGTTGACCTGGCTACTGAAGCT
This sequence comes from Salminus brasiliensis, assembly GCF_030463535.1. Lineage (NCBI taxonomy): Eukaryota > Metazoa > Chordata > Actinopteri > Characiformes > Bryconidae > Salminus > Salminus brasiliensis. Next base: position 4,340,240 of record NC_132894.1, on the reverse strand, counting down.
GATCATGCTGGTCAGCCATGTCGGCCAGCTTTGACAAACTGGTTAAAGTAGGTCATCATGGTAGACCAACTTGGTGAAACTGGTTATGATAGTCATGTTGGTTTACCATTGGGTCAAGCTGGTTATGTTGTTTGACCAACTTGGTTAAACTGGTTATGCTAGTCCAGTTGGTAGACCAGCTTGGTCATACTGGTCATGTTGGGACGACAACATACATACATGTTTGAAAAGTAACCATATCAATAAAGTAGTTCCTCATCAAGCCATGCAGTTGGTTAACAGTAGGCCATGTTTGCAGAGGAACTCAACTGTTTGCCACGACTCAACACAGCTCAACCAGTGCATCACCGAACCCCTTCAATGCACCTTGAGAAAGCAGTAAACGCTGATATCTTTGAACTAAGCTGTGCATGAACCTCAAAAAATACCTTAGAAATCAAGCTTGCAGTTCTGTATAACATCCACTAGAGGGTACTGTGCTGCATTCGTTTAGGCCCGTGCTGCCTTTCTGAGGTCCAAGAAATGACGTGTGCTCCCTCTACAACTAGTTTACAAATACTGTTGTACTAATGTCTCTATCTGTCCAAAAGATCTAGCAGGCATCGTTCATTTGGAGAGGCAACGTGTTCCAGATTCATCTGAAGAAAACATTGTTTTCAATTGTTTGGGCTGAGAGTTATACAGCCTCGTTAAGATTGAGGACAGTTTTAGGAGAGGAGAAGAGAAGAGGCAATAACCAGTTTTATGGCACAAGTTGTTTCGGCCTCCTTTTTCTCACCTCAGATGAGTCCTCATTTGACCGCATAGATGAATCATTATGACACTTTGTGTGGCCTACAAACCTACATCACAAAAAACAGACCTCAGTTACAATCTTGGCTGTGTTTTGAACTTTCTAAGCACGTTACGGCCTAGTTTCCCCAACTTTAGTCACTTTGGAGAAGATCCAACATCAAAGCTCAGTGCATCAAAGTGCACAAATGAGACTTTAACGGTGCACTTCCCTCGTTTTTCAAATGTTCACAGACTCAACCCATAAGCCACGTGTATAGAACTGGCCTGGACCAAGTTCACAAATGTGTTTTCTTTCAGGGTTTCATCATGCAGAATGCTTTGTCTTTCTGTGTGTGTGAACCGGGCCAAGACTTAGGCAGCAGTTTGGCTTCATGCACCGGCATTATGTTGCAGTACTGAAACTCATCCAGATGAAAGAACACAGCATTCCCAAATGATTCCCAGGAGTGATTAGGAGACAAATTTGTAGAGAAAATAGGGAATTATTAAGTTACGCCAACAACAGACAAAAAACCAAACAAGTAGAAACTCTTCCTGCAGGCTCCTGCAGATGGCATTGCATAGTGATGATGGAGGTAGGGTACTGCAGGGTGTTTGACTGTGGGTCTTGTTGGTTGTGTTGAAAAGTGACTGCATTTGGACAGGTCAAAGACCATCGTGTGAAGGAAGGAGTGAATCTGCAGGTATGTGGAAGCATACGGTCATACAGGTCTACCAGCAGTGGCAGAAATCCCTACAGTCTACAGGAGATTCTCCTCAGAATTGTGGCCAAATACGAAACCAGTAGGAATTGATTCTAGAAGTCAGCGCAGGTCCTTCATCACCACACTCCACAGGGAACTGCAGACTATCAACATAGTCTGAAGCAGGGTGGCACGCAGGAGGCCTTTACTCACTTCTTTTTAGGACTGAGGAGAATTTCCTGTAGACTGTAGGGATTTCTGCCACTGCTGGTAGACCTGTATGACCGTATGCTTCCATACACCTGCAGATTCAGCTACTTCCTTCACACTATAGTCTCCGACATGCAAAAATGCTCAGAATCACTCATTTTAGCCAATCATTAACCATATCTACATTGCGATTAATTTTCAAAACATCCAACGAGACCCTCACTGCACTGTACCACCTCTTTTCAATCCATGAATCCCATCAAGTATTTATAGCCCCATCATCCTCATGCAGCTTCATCTGCAGGTACCTGAAGTAATTACCACCTTAAACATGCAAGGTGACTAATTCTTTGTCCAGGGAGCTTATTATACAGTGTCAGGGGGTGGGATCTCTATATCAGGCAGCAAGTAAACAGTCAGTTCTTGAAGGTAATGTGTTGAAGCAAGAAAAATGAGCAAATATAAGAATCAGAGACGCTTTGCGATGTCAAAGGCCAAATTGTGATATCAGAGCATCTCCAAATCATCCGATAGGTACAGTGTTCCTGATATGCAGTGGTCATGCAGGACTTAAAGAACCTGCTGCTAATGTCTTGGGACCAGATACCACAAAACGCCTTTAGAGGTCTTGTGGAGTCCAGGCCTCAAATGGTCAGATCTGCCGTCGCGGCACAAAGACGATCTACTCAAAATCAGGCAGGAGGTGTTAAAGGTAATGTTAATGGTTTTAGCAGAGTAGCCAGTTTAGAGCAAGACAGGGCAGCAGGGCAGCCAATCAGAACAGACGGGTTATTTGCATACATCAGTCTTAAAGGCGCAGTAACAAACAGGTCAAGAGATCAAGTAAAGATTAATTGGGCCTGAATATGGGACTGCTGACTACAGAGCTTTATGTTGATAAAAAGAGGCTAGGCTGATGTTTCCAGCTGCACTCCACTTGTAGTCCACCTTATTCAGCTCCATTCATTATCATTAACTAATTATGGATATCATGTGCAGTTCAGGTGGACATCAAATTGAGTATACCACAATATTTATATTACAATATATATGCTTTAATATTTCCATATTTATTTTCCATATTACTGGTTTGCTCACATTCTTCTCCAGGTGGACAAATCGTAAAATGGCACGTAGTAGCTAATGAGAGCCAGGAGAGGGCGCTGAAGATGCGAGAGATTCAGTGGGCCATTTAAGTGTGGAAACCTGCTGCTAATAGTCCTAAAGGAGTAAGCAAGGCAGGATAATGTGAAGATCAGTTGTTGTTGTTGGTTCCAAACCCACACAAAAGCTATAAGTTTACCATATTGAAAAGAAATTGTAGGACACTGACCCTTTAATTCACACAAAGAGGTGGGAAAACTCTCATTTCACAAAGGTCAATAAACACCTGATAAAAGCCCACACTTCTAAACCTGTCTAAGCTGATGGATTCTGAACTATACTTATTGGTTTAGGAGGACTAACATTCCTCAGAGATTAAGTAGGTTACAAATGTTCATTTTTGTTCAATTAGGGAACCTGATGAACCTCTGCAAAAGCATTTCCTGACCATCTCTGCATTACCAGTCTTTGGCCCGAGGTTCTTATTTAAATCATTTCACACTTCATTTTCATGACACGCTTTATCTTGAAATTTTCTTCCTCTGTCTCATCTAATCTCTTTCAGCAGTGTTGCCAAATCTCCCCTAAATCCCCCCAAATGCTCCATCAAATGGACACACCTAGCCTTGAATTCCAGGAGATTCAGTTATTGTCTTGATCTTCAGACCCACCACCGTAGAATCGGCTCCTACTGAGGGAGAGACGTCAGACATTTACTTATTTTTCTGGACTTGAAAAGTCTTGGGATTTTTTTTTCATAGCTGACAGATGTTTTTATGACAAACACAGGAATTTTGGGCCCCATGAAAAGATATTACACTGGGCCCCAACAAACTAACAATTCTCCAACAATCCTCAATTAATAATTTTAGGGTCCCTGTGAGTCACAGGCCCTTAAAACCAAACCCCCCACCCACCCCCCTGTATGGTGGCCCTGCACAATTTGATTAGACATCTGATCTTATACCTCAATACTTTGACCTTATCAGTTCACAGCACTTGTTTTCCAAACTCATCTGTGATAAGTAGAAATCTGTGCCGAGGTCATAAGGAAGCAATGCTGCACAGTCGAAAAGTGCACAACCCTCTTAATTCAGCTAAACGTTCATTCAGATTGTTGGCAGTCATATGTGGGCTTGGATTTGTCTGTCTTACCAGCATATGAGAACTTCTCGCAGGGTTTTCTTGGTCTTCCAGACCTCAGCTTGAGCTCCACAGTTCCCCTGAACTGCTATTCCTTCATAACAATCTGCAGTTCAGGACCCTCAGGCTAAAAACACTTGGCAGTATGCTTATAGCATTCCTCTGCCTCTTGTGCATCGATTACTTCCATTTTTAGATATTTGATGGATGCACAGAGGAGCACATGTTTGATGAGTGTTAGTGCAAGGTCTGAAGAGTCAGGGAATTTGAAATTTGATAGCTCGCTGACAGTCAGAAGGGCTGATTTGTCATTATTTGCTGCCAGTGTACAATTCTTTTTACATTTCTATCCAGATAGATAGATAGTCTGATATGGTCTACCATGTTTATTTAATTTTTGCATGCCATTTTAAGCTTTGCACAAAAAAGGACAACTTTTAACTCCCTGCTTATTTTGTCCACTATTGGTCAACTGTGATTCCTTCTCCCTCAGCCTTTTTTTCACATGGAGAAAGGGCAGCTTGCAAACAGGGTTATAAATCAGCAGAGAGGAGCTTTAAAATTTGATGAATTTGCAAATGAATGTCTCTGCTGTGTGTTAATGTTAATACTTAGAATTATTGCACTTTAATTCTTAAATTCCTGGCGTAAAAAGTAACTGGCCCCAGGAAAAAGTGATAGACTTCCCCAACACCCTAACAAAGCCCCCGGCACTTCTTCCTCCAGCTGTCTGGCTCAGGATGTGGGGGTGCTCCCAGCCTCTATGTGTGTGTGTGTGATTGTTTTCATACATTTTTAGAACAAAAATGTCCAGAAATTGTTGTAAAAACAGTAAAAAAATTATATAATAATAAATATATATATATACACATATAGTTGCTGTTATGCAAAAACCTTGTATCTCCATTTCTGCTGTTGTTCACTTTTTGACGTAATGTGAATCTGGCAGTTGTTCCACATATTGCATCACATTTCATAAAGAATGGATCAATGCAAATGCTTCAAAATGACTTTAAAAGTTGCACCCATTGCTGACACAGATGTGCAAATGTGCACACACAGTTTTTCTAATCTCTAAGGAGCAGTGGAAAAACTGATGATGGTGCTCCATCCAATACTTTTGGGATGAGTTGAGGAGTTGGGGATGAGGTGATGTGGTGATCATCCAACATCCTGACCTCGTTAACGTGCTTGCTCTCCTCGCTGAATACAAGAAAATCCTTACAGCAATGCATCTAGTGGAAAGCCTTCTTTAAAGAGTAGAGAAAGTTACTTAATACCCAAAAATGATTTTGGAAAAACAATGAGCAGGTGTCCAAATATTTTTGGCCATATAGTGTCTATCTATCTATCTATCTCTCTCTCTCTCTCTCTCTCTATATATATATATATATCTATATATACATACACACATATACAATATTTGTATGCATGATATGCAGGCCATGATGCAGTTCTGTTGCAGCCTTGTCTGCCTTTACTGAAGAGTTCTCTCGTCTGTGTGTTTATGGCATTAATTAACAGACAAACATTAGTTCCTATTATGCTTGCGTCATCCTCAAGGCCTGGACATTGTAAACCAACAGAGGATCACCCACTTGAAAGCAATACTCACTCGCCAGGCATTTAAAAGACTTCCCTTCTAAATGGGCGACTGCACACAACAGACATTTGTTAATTACAAAGTGAGCAGCACAAAGGCAGCAGTGTTAACGCTCTCAACTGTGGCTGTGAAGAGAGGCCTTGAATCTACGTCTGGGCCATTCTTTACGGAAGACCCCTGCAAGCCTTTGACACATGAGGCTAATGACAGAGAGAATCAAACAAACTCATACACAGAAGAGACATTATGCTGGAGTTAATAGTCCTGACAATAGTTCTAGCGGAAAGGGCATGCTTTTACCCTGCCTGGGCATTAACATTAGAGTCTATATTCTGTTGTTTTGCCATAATACTGATGGATGGCTGATTGTCTTGTCATAACAAACAAATAAACAGGCCTATTAATAGGTGTATTATTCAGTTTGTAACCCCAATTGAGAAACTACTGGAATTTACTTGGTAATCCTTTGATTTAGTATATCTTATGGAGCACCACAGGGTTCTATTTTAGGGCCTATGAAACTGATGTTTTGACAGTAATGTCTAATAAGAGTCTAATAGGTTATACAGTACCCATAGACTAATTAAGCAATCTGCCAGTAAGCCTGATGGGAATGAGAATACAGAAAGAATGAGCAAAATACCCCCCCAACAGTGGCTTTCTTACTTATCTGCAGAGAAAAAACAGGTGAGTCTTGCAAGCAAATGCTAATTACGCCGTTCACGTTGTCCTCCGCACTGCTATCCACGTGGCTAATTGCTCCCAGAAGTGAAACTGCAGGTTTACAGAAGAGAATAAGCAATGTTCTCATGTTAACGTCTGCTGGGCCATGCTTCCAAGCATTCCAGAAGATGGGAAGAACTCCAGGTCATCCTTTGGACACGAAACTGTAACAACTAAGCCTACATTAGCATTAGCAGTTGTGTTTTGTAGTGAAATATCACAAAAGGCCACAAAATATAGTCCCTTACCCTCTTAAACGGCCAATGGTGGGTCAAAACAACTGTCTTCAGGATAACTTGCCCAGTTTGCATCGTCTACCATGTAATTGTGGACTTGAAGACCTTACAAGACGTAACAAGACTGGAATTATAAGGGGTTAATAATCATAGGCGAGCCTGTGGTGGTCGTAATAAAGAGAAAGGAGACTATGAAGCTCTTCAGAAAACAGAACCTGCTCACGGATGGACGTGTACCTCAGACAGGGAGTGGACACTGACCAGCAGGGCCCTGTTTGGCATTAATCTCACTGCTGTACACAAACAGGCCCTAACTCGTCTTGTTGTGTTCTCTCATTGTCTTCAGATGATCTCACTGTGTTTCTCTATGAGCTCATTGTTCTTTCATTGCCATCATTTTAATCGTTACCATCATCAAGCTCTTTTAAAGTCTCCTCCAGCTGCATTAGCTTGACCTCAGACGGTGTGCACGTGTATCAGCGTGTGCTGCAGTGGCCAGTGAGTTAAGCGCTTAAGCCAGTGACAGCCTATAGCGCTCCGAGCTGTCACCTACAACAATAACAACACCTTATATCTCCACAATAGATATATCCTAATGGATATGTCCAAATGTTTGCGGACACCCCTTCTAATGAATGCATTCAGCTACTTTAGGCACTGTGCCTAATGCCAGGCGTGGGCTAGAAGGGTATAAAGCCCCCCAGCATAGAGCTGTGGATCGGTGGAAGAACTGTGTTCTCTGGAGTGATGGTTGGTGCTCCATCCAGTACTTTTGGGATGAGTTGGGGAGTTGAGGATGAGGTGACCTCACTAAAGCTGCTGTGGCTGAATGCAGTCAAACCCCAGCAATGCTTCTCCAAAATTTTGTAGAAAGCCTTCTTCCCTGGATAGTAGAGACAGTTAGTCCAACAAAAGCAAAAAAAAAAAACACTTTTTAATACCCTTGATTTTGAAAGAAACAATGAATGAGCAGGTGTCCCAATACTTTTGTCCATTTATGTACACTAAATTTTAAATGGAACGTCTATAACAGTGACCTCCTTGTATTGCTTCTTTCTTCATCAGTGTTACCACCATTACTTATCATGTTATCATGATGAGTTAGCCGCCCTGTAATGAGAGGTGTTAACCAAGTTCTCATTAGCACTTAAATAAAACCCTGGGGCCCCAGGCTGCGAGACTGTCCACAACAAAAGGACACGTCAGTAACTCCCTGGCTTGGAGGCAAACTTCTGTTCAATGATGTAACAGAGATAGACTAGATATGTACCCGGTCCTCCCCTATCTCCCTTAATTCCCCCTCCGCCCTGCATGCACTGTAGACAGGGCCTGGGCCTCGACTTCACCTGTTGTTTAAAACCATGGATCAAAGGTATTGAGAAGAGTTGATCCTGCTTTTGTTGGATTAACTGTCTCTACTGTCCAGGGAAGAAGGCTTTCTACTAGATTTTGGCAGGATCATTGCTGTGAAGATTTGACTGCATTCAGTGACAAGAGTAAACGTAGGGTCAGGATGTTGGATGATTACCACACCACCTCATCCCCAACTCCCCAACTCATCCCAAAAGTATTGGATGGAGCACCAGCCATCATTCCAGAGAACACTGCAGTTCCACTGCTAAACAGCTTAAGGCTGCTGAGGGTACTTTATAACCCTCTATCCCATTAGGCATTAGTTCAATATGTTCATGTTTATCTTCTCCAGAGAGTCTTATTCTATTGGCAGTACATTTACATTTACATTTACATTTAAGGCATTTAGCAGACACTCTTATCCAGAGTGACTTACTTCTGTATACTTAGCTAGTTAAAATAGACTAATAATTCAAAGATACCTCTAAGCTTTAGATATTACTAAACACAAGACAATAAGGTGACCATAGTACTCTATTCGTCCAAGTACTCTCGGAAGAGGTGGGTCTTCAATCTGTGTTTGAAGACAGTGAGTGACTCGGCTGTTCGGACACCCAGGGAAAGCTCGTTCCACCACTTTGGTGCCAGGACAGAAAAAAGCCTGGACGCTTGTCTTCCGCAGGGCTGTGTTCCGAAGTACTTTTCTACAGGGACTAGACAAGCTGTGTGTGTGCAGTCACATCTTTGTCAACAATGGGTGCCACTAAAAGTATCTGAATGTGTCCATTAGAAAGGGTGTCCACAAACATTTGGACATATAGTGTATACTTTTTATATGCAAAGTGGAAATAACAAAGATGGCCACCAGGCCTGGCTGTAAGGACCTTGAAAGGCCCTTAAACCCTTCAAGTTTCAAGTATGGCTCAGCTTGACCTTCTGTCCTTCATGATACAGGGAAGGCAAGCATCCAGTCGTGGAGATTAGACTATCTATCTACAGGGCTTCCTCTGCTCCTGATCCTGGTCAGGAATTTGCCCTATGTTGCTGACAGAGCACATGACTGCCATTAGGGCCATAACTAAGACGGACGATCAGAGACGAAGAAGTGGTGGTGGTGGTGGTGAGAACCACATTCCTCCACAGGTGTGATATGAGGGTCCTGATCCAACAGTCCTCACTGCTGGATTCCTGAAGGAGGGGGAGAAGGAGGAGGAGGGGGCGTGGTTTATGAAGGATTCCCTTTGAGCTGTTGGCGCTAGATTTCCCACTGCAAACCAGGCTGTCAAAGGAAACACCCAGGGAAAGTGAGAGAGGGAGAAAGAGAGAGAGAGAGAGAGAGAGAGAGAGATCCAGATGAGGTCAACACCCTGTAAACCCTGTGTGAAGTTACAATAGAAAATTCTGGTATGTAAAACTTAATAAAATATTCCAAAGGAGTCTGGAACCCTCAGCCACACCCCTGCTATTGTCGGATTTCACCTTGAGGGACGCATCCAGAAATGCTCCACAATCCATAGCCTTCTATAGCCACAACCCTCCGTGAAGCTGATACCTGCTCTCTACCACTCATTCCTGGGGAGTCCCCTGATCTTCCCTCCCCACACTTCATCTACAGACAGCTTAATTCTATTTATTGTTCCTCACAATGGCCACTAATGCCCTGGGGTCTTTCTTCTCTGGTTCTGTTACTTGTGTAGGCAGTCTATTCCAATGCATAGGGCCATCCTTGGTAGACTGGCATCCCTGATCACAGTTGTTCATCACCAACTTCACAGTGCTCTCTGTCCCAACGATCGTCCAGTTAACCTTGCTATCCTCCGCTATCCACCCTGACATGTACCTGCTCCCCTGCTAACAGTGGTGAATGTCCACCCCGTGACACACTGCCTAGCCGACAATGACCCCCAATGGATTCTCAACCAAGCTTAAGCACTGTAAAATTCTCAAGAGTGCTGGCTGTCACCGGGGTCACTGATGCGCTGGTCCGAGACGAGTGCTCTTAGGAATGTGTCTGAGAAGTGACCTCTCCTTATAAGCCACAATCTGCTCCTTCTGAGGGGACTCACATTCCACTCTTGTGTGAAGTGGCAGTGTCCTGCGCAGAGCTGGCTAGCTAGCCATGGCTAAGTGAACTAGCGAACTTATTCGGTTGCCAAAGTCTCAAAAGCTACCAGATGCTTGAGAAAGAGGGAGATGACAGAGCTTCGGTGCAAAGCACTTCGGGACCCCACGCCTCCAGTAAGAGCACTTCTGGGAACACACACCTCTGAGAAGAATGATTCCTAGCCTATTACATGAAGTCATTCCTAAGCAAAAGCCATTAAACTCTATCTAGCTAGCTAGTTAGCTGGAAAACTACCTACCTACCAAAATGGCTACGCTGTATGGACAAAAGTATTGGGACACATTCTTTGTTTCTTCCAAAATCAAGGGTGTTAAAAGAGTTTCTCATGCATTCGTCTTGCAGCTGTCCAAGGAAGGCTTTCCACTCCCCAACCCATCCCAAAAGCATTGGGTTGAACACCATCATTCCAGAGAACACAGATTCACTGCTCCACAGCTTAATGCTGGGGGACTTTATACCCCTCTAGCCCACATCTGGCATTAGGCATGTGCCAGCAGCTTCATGCTTATTAGCATTCTATTGACAGTACTTCTCTACAGCAACTTAAAGTAGCTGCATGCATTCATTAGAAGGGGTGTCCACAAACATTTGGACACATAGTGTATCATATTAAGCAGTTTCATTTAGTAAGTTACATCAAGACTATACAGAAATTCTGAATACTTACCATCTGTGAGCCTCAGCTGAAGCTGATTTCTCAAGTCTTCATCTGCCTAGTTTAGCTGATCCCGTTTCCACTACTGCAGCCTCAGCTTTCTGTTCTTGGCAGTTGTAGCCCTAATCTGTCTCAAGGTGGGACGTGTTGTGCATTTTGAGGTGATTTTCTGCTCACCACAATTGTACAGCATTGTTATCTGATTTACTGTAGCCCTTCTGTTCCGTTCAGCTCCAACCATTCTGGCCATTCTCCATTGACCCCTCTCATCAACAAGGCGTTTCGGTCTGCAGAACCGCCGCTCACTGGATGTTTTTCTTCATTACAGCATGTTGTGCATGAAAATCCCAGGAGATTAGGATCTATCTGGCACCAACAATCATGCTATAATCAAAATCAGTAAGACCACATGATTGGTTAATTAATAGATAATTGCATAAGTGAATAGGTGTGAATAGGTGTATGTGGTAAGTGTGCATCTATCTCTCCAGATAACCATAAAAACCAGAGTGCACTAATCCATCTAAATCATTATAAAGGTACATTTTTAAAGTAATTACGGTCGTCCTCTGTGTGGGGTATCTAACAGCTGGATAGCTTCACCCGTCAGTGGTAGGCCCAACCCATCCCCCATGCTGAGTCTGACCCCAGGCCTTACTTCAAAGCGTCCTCCTCCTGGGAGATCTACAGAGGTGCCATTGCTCCACAGCCCTGCTGACAGAATCCCACTTGCTAATGCTGTGCAAACAGATGCTTGGCTTTGCATGTTAGGGGCCTCCTCTCACTTTCAGGCGACACTAATACCTGCCTACCAGTCTACCTGGACAGACAGCCAAATACACTTTCCTAAACACAGTGACTTTGTAGCTTGTCTGCTCTTTGCTTTGAAGGGTGGACAAATCAAAAACCATCGGCAGACATTTGTCTTGGTCACTGTGTTGTGCTGTTGCAATAGGTTGGAGTTTGTCTCCCAACGTTTTATTACTTGTGAAGACTAAACCTATTGCTTGTTTGAGCAGCTGTCAGTATATTTACCAAGCGATTACTGCAGGTCGGAGCTTGTCCTCCTACTGACCCTCTTGCTTAGCGTATTGCAAAGCTTATAGACTACATGCAAAAAAACATTGCTAATATAATATACGTACAAAACAAAATAGAAAACAAAACATTCAACATTATATCAACATCACGTACTATAAAAGAAGAACTAAAGCTGTGTTCCAAGTAACAATCTCACCACAAGCTAATATGTTATCCCCAGGCTAACACACTAGCCACAAACTAACATGCTAATCGCAGTGGCAGCCTACAATTCAGTACTAGCTAGTTAACCAGTCTATCTCTCTAGTTACCTCCCCACCTACCTAGTAATCCTTGATTTCACATACAGTCTAAATAGTGTAAGACGCTAATGTGTTAGCCCCAAGCTAAAACACTAACCACAAACTAACATGCTAGTCTTTCTACTGTATGATACACAGAGACCTACCTTACTACCCTTATTACCCAATATCTTTATATCTAGCTAGCTAACTATGTATATATTTAGTTTATTAGCATTTTATATCCTTGATATCACACACAATATCTGAAATAATAAATACCTCAGTGGACCACTGAAATGCTATAAAAAGCTAGTATGTTAGTAATACCTTAGCCCTAAGCTAACACAGAAGCCACAAGCTAACATGCTAGTTGTAATACTATGATACGCAATGACTAATATGCCTAATTTTCTCACTAATTTAGTTATCTACCTAACTACCATACTAGCTAGCTAACCAGTCTATTCATCTAGTTATATACCCACCTAGCTAGTTACCCAAATATCAATATATTTAGTTAGCTTAATATTTATGTAATGATTAGCATTTTATATCCTTGATATCACACACAATATCTAAAACGATAAATATCTCAGTGGCCCATTAAAATTCTATAAGAAGCTAGTATGTTAGTAATATCTTAGCCCTAAGCTAACACAGAAGCCACAAGCTAACTTGCTAGTTGTAAAACTATATGATATGCAATGACTAATATGTCTAATTGTCTCTATAATATTGCTAAGCTAGGTATCTACCCATATACCTTAGTAGTTCGCTAGCCAGTCTATCTATTGGAAAAATATCTAACTAGCTAGCTAGCTAACTATCTATGTAATGATTCTTAGCATTTTATATTCTCAACATCACATAACCACAATCTAAAATGATATATACCACAAATCTTAATAGTATAAGTAGCTAGCAAGCTAACACATTAGCCACAAACTAACATGCTACTCATAATAGTGTATGATATTCAGTGATAGTCTACTATATATCTAACTATCACCATATCAATCTTACTAGTTAGCTAACCAATCTAGTCTATCAATCTAGATAGTTACCTAGCCACCTAGCTAGTTAGCTAACTAACTATCCATATAATGATACTCAGCATTTCATGTCCTTCACATATCCTAGCTACAATCTGAAATTATAAAACCCACAGTGGACAAATCAATCTATATAGCATACGAAGCTAATATGTTAGCCTCAAGCTAACACACTAGCCACAAACTAGCATGCTAGTCGTAATACTGGATGATACACAGTGAAGCTATTCCGTACAGTGTCGTATTGTGTCCTACAGTGCACCCAGGTGAAACAGCCAGTTGACCGCATAATGACCGTGTCACAGGTTTACGGGAAACCT